>NC_091951.1:37932767-38040267 GCF_031021105.1 Erythrolamprus reginae | reverse complement strand
TAACTAAGAAGATGGTGTGTGTGTGTGTGCGTGTGTGTGTGTGTGTATGAGAGAGAGAGAGAGAGAGAATAGTGTTGCTGTTTGCCAAAGAAGCAACGTGTTGGGTGCAAGGAATCTAGAACCACGCCACAAATTGCTGAGAATTTTTTTTTATTGCTGTTCACTCCTAGGCAGGAATCTTGCCAGACTAAAGCACACTCTGCAAAACTATCAGATATACAGTATGAAGGTTTAGCTGCCCCGAGTCTTCAGAGAGGGGCGGCATGCAAGTCTAATATATTATTATTATTATTATTATTATTATTATTATTATTATTATTATTATTATCATCATCATCATCATGAATCATTATTATTATTATTATTATTATTATTATCATCATCATCATCATCACCATGAATTATTATTATTATTATTATTATTATTATTATTATGTCAATACAACACAGCAAACAAGATCACTATGCTGGATTTCGTATTTCATCACCAGTCGGGCGCTTCCCAAGCACCTAGGACTGCGTGATGTAGCGGCGAATTATGTTTGCCGATTCCAGTAAAGCGGCCTTTTGCAATTGACAGATGGAGATTTTGTCAATTCCAATGGTTTTCAAATGTCCGCTGAGATCCTTTGGCACTGCGCCCAGCGTGCCAAGCACCACTGGGACCACCTTCACAGGCTTATGCCAGAGTCGTTGCAGCTCGAATTTTAGATCTTCGTATTTCACTAATTTCTCTAGTTGCTTTTCCTCAATCCTGCTGTCCCCTGGGATTGCTATGTCGATGATCCAGATGCTGCCATTTGCGTTCTTTTACCCTTCGTGCTTGCACAAACGCTTTGCACATGTGCAGTGGGTAAAGGAACCCAAATTGTGGCATCTGGGTGGGTAGGCAGAGCGTTGCACTACCTTCATAACTGGCCATCTAACGACTAACCGGCACAAGTGAACTGGAAGCATTTCACCTCTGAAGTATACATAGATGTTATGCAAGCAGCCTCTAAGTGTGTCTTGTCCTTTGGAGCAGTGGTGGGGACCAGTGATGCTAACATGATATCAAGGAGTCTAGAGCAGGGGTAGGCAAAGTTGACTCTTCTATGACACGTGGACTTCATCTCCCAGAATTCCTGAGCTAGCATCATGAATTCTGGGAGTTGAAGTCCACAAGTTATAGAAGAGCCAACTTTGCCTACCCATGGTCCAGAATGTATCAGTATCAAAGATATTACATGATTGGAGAGTCCAAACACCCAGACGCCCAGAAGAAGACACGTTTTCCATGGATGTTTCCCTATTTCAAAGCTTTGAGTAGCAAAAAAGGGAAGTGTTTCAGTGGGGAAAACCAATTTTTTTTTTACTACCAGTTCTGTGGCCATGGCTTGATGGATGTGGCATGGTTTGGTGGGTGTGGCAGGGGAAGGATGTTGCAAATATATCCATTCCCACCCCATTCTGGGACCAGCCAGAGGTGATATTTGCTGGTTCTCTGGACCAGCGTTTCCCAACCGGTGTGCCGCGGCGAGAGGCGGCGGGGGAGAGTGGGCGGATCGGGCGGGCAATGGGGCAGGGCGGAGAAGCCAGGGGCGCGTTTGGCCGGAGGCACCGTGGGGAGGCAGGGGCAGCCGCGGCTCCCTTTACTCCTACTGCCGCACCACCCTGCCCCTGCTCCCCACGGTGCCTCCGGCCAAACGCGCCCCTGGCTTCTCCGTCCTGCCCCATTGCCCCATTGCCCGCCCGATCCGCCCACTCTTCTCCGCCACCGCCTCCTGCCTTGGGGCGAGGAATCCGAGAGTCCGGGACTGTGTGGCTTTGCGCCATGAAGAGAAAACGGCCGACTTTTCCCTGCTGCCGTTTTCTCTTCATGGCGCAAAGCCAGGGCCGCCGATAGACGGGTAGTACAGGGAGCACGCTACCGGGCCCCGGGCAAATTGGGGCCCGCAGTCAGCGGCTCCTTGCACTGAGCTCCCGCTCGCAGCTGTCCCCTGGCTCCTGCTCGATGCCACGGTTTTCGGCGCTGTCCTGCTGGGCCCCAAAGACGGAAGGCAGGAAGGAGGAGAGCTCCATTCTTCTCGCCTTTTTCCCGCCTTCCTTCTTTGGGGCACAGCAGGACAGCGCCGAAAACCGCGGCATCGAGCAGAAGCCGGGGGACAGCTGCGAGCGGGAGGGAAGTACCGGCAGCGCCCCGCCCAGCTGAAGCTTCACTGGCGTCGGCGGCAAATGTCCTTTGTGGCCCGGTGGGAGGGGGGGCTGCAGCGGCCGCAGGCAGTCACAGGGAGATGGCGGCGGCGAGAGGGAGCTCCAGGCGGCGGCGAGAGGGAGCGCTCTCTCTCTCTCTCTCAGCTGACTGCAAGCGGGAGCCCTGACGTGGCGGTCAATTGAGAGAGAGAGAGAAAGAAAGAAAGAGAGACATATAAGAGAGGCAGAGAGAGAGAGAAAGAGAGACATAGCAAGAAAGAGAGACAGCAAGAGAGGCAGAGAAAGAGAGACATAGCAAGAGAGGCAGAGAGAGAGAAAAAGAGAGACATAGCAAGAGAGGCAGAGAGAGAGAAAAAGAAAGAGAGACATAGCAAGAGAAAAAGAGAGACTTAGCAAGAGAGGCAGAGAGAGAAAGAGAAAGAGAGAGAGAGAGAAAGAGAGACATAGCAAGAGAGAGAGAGAGAAAGAGGGACATAGCAAGAGAGGCAGAGAAAGAGAGACAGCAAGAGAGGCAGAGAAAGAGAGACATAGCAAGAGAGGCAGAGAGAGAGAAAAAGAAAGAGAGACATAGCAAGAGAAAAAGAGAGACTTAGCAAGAGAGGCAGAGAGAGAGAGAAAGAGAAAGAAAGAGAGACATATAAGAGAGGCAGAGAGAGAGAGAAAGAGAGACATAGCAAGAGAGGCAGAGAAAGAGAGACAGAGCAAGAAAGAGAGACAGAAAGAGAGGCAGAGAAAGAGAGAGAAAGAGACATAGCAAGAGAGGCAGAGAGAGAGAAAAAGAGAGACATAGCAAGAGAAAAAGAGAGACAGCAAGAGAGGCAGAGAGAGAGAGAAAGAGAAGGAAAGAGAGATAGCAAGAGAGGCAAAGAGAAAGAAAGAGACATATAGCAAGACAGTGAAAGAGAGAGAGAAAAAAGCAAGAAAGAGATAGCAAGAGAGACAGAGAGAGAGAGCAAGGGAGAGAGAAAGACAGAGGAAGGGAAGGAGGGAGAGAGAAAGAGAGCAAAAAAGAGAGGAAGAAAGAAAGACGGATGGAGAGAGAGAAAGAAGGGAAGGAAGGAAAAGAGAGAAAGAGGGAGAAATAGAGCAAAAGGGAGGAAGAGAGAGGGTTTTTTTGTCCAAACTTTTCTTTAGCCCGCCCCCCCCCCCTTTCAATCTTCCCCAGGATTTTGAAAATATGAATAATGTGCCGCGGCTCAAAAAAGGTTGGGAAACACTGCTCTGGACAACTCAAAATTTCTGCTACTGGTTCTCCAGAACCTGTTAGAACCTGCTGGATTTCACCCCTGAAGTGTTCATTTCTAAATTGTACTGTTAGAAAAGAAAGCATGTTTGTGAGACAGAATTTTCACACAATGTTTAGACTTGACATAGGTTGCTTACTGTTGGCTTAACATTTATTTTTTATTGATTGATTGATTTTGTCCAACACACAATGAGGGTTTTAGTGGGTATACACATAGTAAAATACATGATGAAGGTTATAGAGGAGATACTCATAGTAAAATACTGTATATCTAAGAAAGAATAGAAAAGAAGATATAGGAATAGAACATATCAATGAAAGAATAGAAGAAGAGATATAGAAATAGAAGAAAGGTATAGAAGATATAGGAGAGCAATAGGATAGGGGACGGAAGGCACTCTAGTGCACTTGTACTCGCCCCTTACTGACCTCTTAGGAATCTGGATAGGTCAACCGTGGATAATCCAAGGGTAAAGTGTTGGGGGTTTGGGGATGACAGGTAATGAGTTCCACCCTTCGACAACTTGGTTACTGAAGTCATATTTTTTAAAGTCAAGTTTGGAGCGGTTAATCATGTTTGAGACTTGTATGCAATGAAATTTCGGGGGTGGGTGGGGGTTAATTTACATTAAAAAAAATTAATAGTACAATTAAAAATATTGGACGTGGTGAAACTTCCCTGGTTTAAACAATTCCATTCAGTATGACCTTACAAGAAATCTTTTTTTTCTATTACAACATTGTGTGAACATTATATACAATCTATCAACTTTCAAAAACACCCATTCTTTCAATTTTATACTTTGTAACTATACATATTCCATCCCTGTCTTTTACAAAATACTAGCACATATATTCCTAACGTTTCAACTTATCCCTTATCCCAGCATTCCCTCTCAATTCCAACCATTTGTACAATTCATTCCAGATTTCATCATAATCTAGTTCGTTCTCCTTGAGCTCTGACCTAACCTATCCATTTCAGCACAAGATAATATCTTAATTATTACTTCTTCTGAAGGTATCTCTTTATCTTTCCATTTCTTGAGTGAATGCTAATGTCGCTGCTGTTAAACATGTGTAATAATAAGTACTGTATAAGGTTCCTTTGTTGAATTTGTCCTTGGTGATGTCTAATAGGACTATTAGTCTCCTCATTATTCCCATCATCACTTATGATGGATGACTGTAACTTTGTTGCTTGTATCCTTACTATTTATAGATATTGTTTCCCCATTGCTTACTTGTACCCTATGACAATCATTAAGTGTTGTACCTTATGATTCTTGAAGAACGTATCTTTTATTTTATGCACACCGAGAACATAAGCACCAAGACAAATTCCTCGTGTGCTTGGCCAATAAAGAATTCTATTTTGGAATAGAATAGAATAGAATTTTATTGGCCAAGTGTGATTGGACACAGAAGGAATTTGTCTTGGTGCATATGCTCTCAGTGTACATAAAAGAAAAAGATACATTTGTCAAGAATCATGAGGTACAACACTTAATGATTGTCATAGGGGTCAAATAAGCAATGAAGAAACAATCAATATTAACAAAAATCTTAAGGATACAAGCAACAAGTCACAGTCATACAGTCCTAAGTGGGAGGAAAAGGATGATAGGAAAGATGAGAAAAAAACTAGTAGAAATAGAAGTGCAGACCTAGTAAATTGTTTGACAGTGTTGAGGGAATTATTTGTTTAGCAGAGTGATGGTGTTTGGGGAAAAACTGTTTTTGTATCTAGTTATTTTGTATCTAGTGCAGTGCTCTGTAACGACGTTTTGAAGGTAGGAGTTGAAACAGTTGGTGTCCAGGACGCGAGGGGTCAGTAAATATTTTCACTGCCCTCTTTTTGACTCACGCAGTATACAGGTTCTCGATGGAAGGCAGGTTGGCAGCAATTGTTTTTTCTGCAGTTCTGATTATATTTCATTCTATCTTATCCTATCATATCCCATCAACTGGTTAGGTCCCACAGAGTCGGCCTTCTACAGGTCCCATCAACTAGACCAGCGTTTCCCAACCGGTGTGCCGCGGCACACTGGTGTGCCGCGAGACATCGCCAGGTGTGCCGCCTGGGCGGGGCGCTGCGGTGCCTCTGAACTCTCCGCTCCTGCCCGATGCCGCGGTTTCTGGCGCTCTCCTGCTGGGCCCCAAAGAAGGAAGGCAGGAAGGAGAGCTCCATTCTTCGCGCAGGCAGTCGCGGGGAGATGGCGGGGGGGGCGGCTAAAGCGGCCCCGGGCACCGTTCCCTGTAGGCTTTTCCAGGGGCGCGCAGGAGAGCGCCAGAAACGGCGGCATCGGGCAGGAGCGGAGAGTTCAGAGGCACCGCAGCGCCCCGCCCAGGCGACAGGGAAGCTTCAGCTGGGCCGCGGCATCGAGCAGGAACCGGGAGGTCGGAGGCACCGGCACGGCAGCGCCCGCCCAGCTGAAGCTTCCCTGTCGTCATCGGCAAGTGTCCTTTGGGGCCCGGCGGGAGGGCACTGGCGGTGCGAGCGGGGGGGGGGGCGCCTGCAGCGGCGCAGGCAGTCGCGGGGAGATGGCGGGGGAGGGGGCGCTAAAGCGGCCCCGGGCACCGTTCCCTGTAGGTGGCCCTGTAGGCTTTTCCAGGGGCGCGCAGGGAGCCGCGGCCACCTGCCCGCCTACCGGATTTCCCTCCACGCGGTTGGGGAGGTGGATTCGCCGCCCCCGCCAGCCCGATCTCCCTCCGTGGGGGGGTGGGGGGCGACGAACCGACGACCGGGGGCTGTCCGTCCGTGTTGGGTGGTGCAGGGCAGGCACAGGCAGCCCCAGGGGAGAACAAGGGAGGGAGAGAAAGGAAAGAGAGAGTAAGGGAGGGAGAGAAAATTGAATGAAAGAGGGAGAGAAAGAAAGAGTAAGAAGTAGAAAGGATAGAGATAAAGAAAGAGAAAGAGGGGGAGAAAGGAAAGAGGGAGGAAGGTGGGAGAGAAAATTGAATGAAGGAGGGAGAGAAAGAAAGAGTAAGAAGTAGAAAGGATAGAGAAAAAGGAAGAGAAAGGGAGGGAGAGAAAGGAAAGAGGGAGGAAGGGGGGGAGAGAAAATTGAATGAAGGAGGGAGAGAAAGAAAGAGTAAGAAGTAGAAAGGATAGAGAAAAAGGAAGAGAAAGGGAGGGAGAGAAAGGAAAGAGGGAGGAAGGGAGGGAGAGAAAATTGAATGAAGGAGGGAGAGAAAGAAAGAGTAAGAAGTAGAAAGGATAGAGAAAAAGGAAGAGAAAGGGAGGGAGAGAAAGGAAAGAGGGAGGAAGGAGGGAGAGAAAATTGAATGAAGGAGGGAGAGAAAGAAAGAGTAAGAAGTAGAAAGGATAGAGAAAAAGGAAGAGAAAGGGAGGGAGAGAAAGGAAAGAGGGAGGAAGGGAGGGAGAGAAAATTGAATGAAGGAGGGAGAGAAAGAAAGAGTAAGAAGTAGAAAGGATAGAGAAAAAGGAAGAGAAAGGGAGGGGGAAAAGGGAAAGAGGGAGGAAGGGGGAGAGAAAGAAGATATGAAGGAGGGAGAAAAAGAAAGAGATAGGAAGGAAAGAGGGAGAGAAAGGAATGAGAGAGAAAGGGAGGGAGAGAAAGAGAATGAAAGAGGGAGAAGGGGTGAGAGATAGAAAGGATAGACAGAAAGGGAGAGAAAGGAAAGAGAGAAAGGGAGGGAGAGGAAGGAAAGAGATGAGAGAGGAAGGAGGAGACAGAAAGAGAGGAAGGAGGAGACAGAAAGAGAGGAAGGAAGGAAGAGAGAAAGAAAGAGGGATGGAGAGAGAAAGGAAGGAAGAGAGAGAAAGAGGGAGGGAGAGAGAAATAGAGCGAAAGGGAGGAAGAGATATTTTTTTTGTCCAAACTTTTTTTAGCGCCCCCCCCCCATGTTCCCCAGGATTTTGAAAATATGAAAAATGTGCCGCGGCTCCAAAAAGGTTGGGAAACACTGAACTAGACAACGTTGCTTGGCGGGACCTAGGGGAAGAGCCTTCTCTGTGGAGGCCCCAGCCCTCTGGAATCAGCTTCCCACGAAGATTTGTAGTGCCCTTACCCTCCTCGCCTTCCGCAAGAGTCTGAAGACTCATCTATGCCACCAGGTTTGGGGCGATTAAACTCTATCCCCCTGGCCAATGAATGTTTTTTTTTTTTGATAAATTTTTTATTGATTTTATAAAATTGTTACATATAACAAACATACAACAGTGCACGGTGCATGTGCCCATCACCTAACAACAAGACACCCCCCATCACCCCCACCACCCATACAAGAGGATTCAAAGAATTTAATTTGTTTATCTATTGTTCCTTGGCTCTATCTTGCATCGAATATTACTAAAAGAGTGATTGCAGTTTATTTTTCATATTTACATCACAGATTCTACTCAACATATAATCTTTTACCTTATTCCATCGTACCATCAGCTTCTCCAATTTGTTCTCGTCAAAATTATTTAATCTTATTTCCATAATTTCGAAGTGTATGTGGTCCACCATGTACAAGTACCAATTTTGTAGTGTCCATTTTGTAGAGTCTTTCCACCCTAATACCATCACTGCTTGAGCACTTTCCAATGCTGCGGCTTTAATTTCCTTGAATTCTCCTAGTTCCCTATATTTAATTAAAATTGCTATTTCTTTTGTAATTATCCAGTTAATGTTTAGCATTTTATTAATTTCATTCTGTACTTCATTCCAGAATTTCTGAATTTCTGCACACTCCCAGAGCATATGCATAAAGATTCCCTTTTCTTGGCACCCATGCCAACAATTACCCTTCTCTTTCCCCTGGAAGTGTGCAATTTGTACTGGTGTATAGTACCATTTATGTAAAATTTTCCTTCTCATCTCTCTAACTCTCGTATTTTTAATCTTATATATATTTTCTATTATTTCTTTCATTTCACTTTCATCTATTTGCAAGTCATTTTGCCAGCATCTTGTCAAACTTTTTGTTACTTCCTCTTCCATCTGCAATAGCATTCTATATATACAGTGAACCCTCGAGTTTCGCGTCCTCAAGGATCGCGAAAGGGCTATTTCGCTAGTTTGCAACCCGGAAGTAAACTCCACCATCTGCGCATGCGTGCCCTTCCACGCATGCGTAGATGGTGGAGTTTCCCCGCCGGGCAGAGGCTTCCCTGGGTCTTCCCCCTCTTGCCCCGGTAAGACCCCAGCGGCGGTAGGCTGGAGCGCGAGCTTGGGGCACCCTAGCTCCGCTTCCCAGCTGGGAAGCGGAGCCGGCAACAGCGTGGGCGGGCGGGCGGGCGGCGCGCGCGAGCTTGGGGCAGCCTAGCTCCGCTCCCCAGCTGGGAAGCGGATCTAGGGAGTCCCCACCGCGCGCGCGTTGCTGGGGAAAGCGCGCGCGCTTGGGAACATCCCAGCTTCGCTCCCCAGCTGGGAAGCGGATCTAGGGAGTCCCCACCGCGCGCGCGTTGCTGGGGAAAGCACGCGCGGTGGGGACTCCCTAGATCCGCTTCCCAGCTGGGGAGCGGAGCTGGGATGTTCCCAAGCGCGCGCGCTTTCCCCAGCAACGCGCGCGCGGTGGGGACTCCCTAGATCCGCTTCCCAGCTGGGGAGCGGAGCTGGGATGTTCCCAAGCGAGCGGGCACCCAGGGAAGCCGTTGCGCGAGCAACGGGGTGGGCGGGCGAAGGGCGGGCGGCAGTAGAAGCAAAAACACCATCTGCGCACGCGCAGATGGTGTTTTTACTTCCGCACCGCTACTTCGCTAAAAATCGATCATCGCGTGGGGTCCTGGAACGGAACCCTCGCGATGATCGAGGGTTCACTGTATTACCGGCTTGTGCTTTACTCTCATTTATCTTTTCTCTTATTATTTTTTCTAAGCAATTTTCTTCTCGTAAGAGAGCTTCTTTATTCTCACTTTTATTTAAATATGTGCTTATTGCATTAATCTGCAACCATTTCTGTTTACCAATCCACCATTCCAATCGAGTTCTACTGACTCTTCCATCTTTTTCATATAATTGTTCAATTCTCGTTATCCCTTTACTATTTAATACTTTGATAATTCTGCTTAAGTTAACATCATCCCCTATATTCAATACATATAACGTTGATAGCCTGGAGATCCTAATTCCGCTTTTCCTCTGCCATTTAGACCATATTTCTAAACATGCTTTGAGAGGGTCACTTAAATTGCTAATTTCTGTTCTACTCCAATTTTTAAATAATAACTCTTTATTATTTATATTGTTAATTTCCTTTTCTAACTCTACCCATTTCTTTCCCGCCCCATAACTGTAATTCCATTAACCTTTCTATTTGAAATGTTTCTCTATATAGTACTAAGCACGGGCTGCCCCAACCCCCCTCTTTCTCTTGTGCAAACTGCCAATGTTTTCTTATTCTAAGCTTTTTGTTTCCTTCAATCCAAAAATTTAATTTGGTGTCCCATTCTCTTAGTTTTGCCTCAGGGAAGATGCCCGGTAGAACCTGAAACAGATACATCATTTTTGGTATTATCATCATTTTAAGGGCCCTAATCTTAGCAATTCTTCCTAACTTTTTACCCTTCCAGTTTTTTATCTGCTTCTGAATTTTTTTCCATATTAAATTATAGTTGGCCGTTACTATTTTTATTGGATTCTTGAACAACCAAATTCCCAGGTATTTCATTTTTTTACAACCTAACTTTAATCCTGATATTTTTTGTATCTCAATTTGCTCTTTAGGGCCAGTATTTAAACATATTATCTCTGATTTCTCTATATTAACCATAAGTCCCGATTGATCTTTAAATTCCTGGAGCAATATCATTATTCTTTTCATCATTTCGATTGGGGTTTCAGACATCACTATAGCGTCATCTGCAAATAAATTTAATTTCAATTCAAATTTCCCTATTTGATAACCTCTCCATTCCTTATGGTTTCTAATTTTGTTTGCTAAAGTCTCAATTGCTAATACAAATAACATTGGGGATAGTGGGCAACCCTGCTTAGTTCCATTCTGAATTTTAATCGTTTCTGTTCTGTTACCATTTACTCTGATTTGAGCTATATTATCCTTATATATTGTTTCTATAATTCTACAGAATGAATCTCCCATATTTAAATCTTTACATAGTTGAAATAGGTAATCATGATTAACTTTGTCAAAGGCTTTGTAGACATCTAACTTTAGAATACTTAGTTTTCTTTTGGTATTGGTAGCATGGTGTATAACATTGACCACATTCCTTATTGGTTCGTGAATCTTTCTTCCTTTAACAAATCCATATTGGTCTTCTCCAATTACTTTTGGTAAAATATTCTCCACCCTGTTTGCCAATATTTTCATAAATATTTTATAATCCTGATTTAATAAGCTGATAGGGTGATAAGTTAAATCACGATCTGGTTTTGGGATAGTTATAATTTCTGATATTTTCCACGTCTGTGGAGTTTCAGAAGTCTTAATTACATTATTAAACAATTTTTCCATATGCGGTAATAATTCATTCATATACGTCTTATAATATTCAGCAGTAAAACCATCTGGACCTGGGGCTTTAGCAGGTTTCAACCCTTTAATAACTCTAGATATCTCATCATTTGTGATTTTTGCATTTAGCATTTGTCTATCTTCTTCCGTTAATTTCTCTTTGACCTCTATGGTTTGCAAAGTAATATGTTCTTTTTTGTATAAATTCCCATAAAAGTCACTCATTATTTTTTCCATTTCTACATTACTACGTTTAATTACACCTTCCTTGTCCTTTAAAGCAGGGATATGGGATTTCTCTTTTCTTTTTTTCAAATAGTGTACCATTTGCTTCATTGATTTGTTCCCCCATCCCCTAATTCTATGTTTTATAATCATCTTCATTTTATTCCATCTTTCTTCATCAAGTAATTGTAATTTCTTTTTCTTAAGTAATAATAGTGAATTCCAATCTCTATTTCTTGTAATTTTTAAGGTTTCTTGGATTAAATCTATTTCTCTTAATAAATTTTTCCTTTCAGCTTCCCAGGATTTCCTAATAAAAGCTTCAGTACTGATACAATTACCCCTCATAACAGCCTTATGTGTATCCCAAACTATTGTTTGCTTAATTTCACCTGTTGCATTAGTACAAAAGAATCCATTCAGTTCCTTTTGTAATTTAATTCTATTTTCCTCATTAGCTGAAACCACAGGGTTATATCTCCAAATCCTTTGTTTCCTGCCAGCCTCTAACTCGATCACTGCTAGTAAAGGCGCGTGGTCTGATAACCAAATACTTTTCACTTCCACTTTCTTGAGCTTTGCCTCAGCTGTCTTATTAATTAACATATAATCAATACAACTAAATTTATTATGTCTTGCAGAATAAAAGGTGTCCCTATTTGCTGTGTTTTCATGTAAATCCGTCATATTGATTTTATTTAAATGTAATTTTTTCTTTTCCCTCCTCCCTGCTGTTAATTCCAAGTTGAAATCGCCTGCTAAAATCACTGTACCTTCCGCAAAATTATCTAGTTTCCGTTTTACATTCATTATAAATTGTTTTGCATTTACATTGGGGGCATAGATTACCGCTAAGGTTACTAACTTATTTTTTATTTTCCCCTTAATAAATAACATTCTACCGTCTTTGTCCCTTTTAATATTAATTAATTGAAAGTACAGTCTTCGGTTAAACAAGATGGCGACTCCTCTGGATTTGGCCGTCCCTCTCAACTCATAAACTTGCTGCCACTCGCTATTTGTAACTAATTTATCTGTTTTTTCCCTTCCTTTATGAGTTTCTGATAAGAATAAAACATCAGCTTTACTATCCCTAGCCAGCTTCATGATTCTATAACGTTTTTTCTGTGATGAAAGACCATTTACATTCAACAACAATAACCTTATATCACCCATTTACATAATTTTAAATACATTTCCCCCTCCTGCAAAACAGAGCCTACCGGAAAAATGCTTTTTAATTACCATGAATCCCCACCCTAGTGCCTCTTCCCTGACACCCCCCCCAGGGGGAGGCAACGAAAAAACCTTTCGTTATCGAGAGGCACCCCTGGATTTGCGTTCCACCAGAAAGCTCCCCCATCTCTCCCCATTTAATAGCATATCAAAAGATTCCCCCCTCCTTCCATCTTTTCCCCTTATTAGTTAGCGGAAAAAAGCAAAAAAATACACAAAAAAGAGATTAATTAGTTGAAAACCATGGTACCATATTAGCAAATCAGCTCAGTTCAGTTCATTATTTCTTCTTCTGGCGCGTAACTCTTGGCTCGTCTCTTTTCTCTTTCTCTTTCTCCTGGAGAAATTCCAGTTCCTTCTGGAGAGCTGCAATTTTTTCTTCCTTGCTTTGTTCTGCTGCACGGATCGGTTGGAGCATAAACAACCCATCCTCTCCTGCTTCTGGCTGGCTTTTCGATATCGGTGCCTGGGACGTTCCCTCCGGATTTATCCCCAGCTGATGAAGCAAATTTCTTCCCTCCTTCAAAGATCTCGCCTGGAAAACTTTGGAGTCTTTAAAAACAAATAATACTGTAGCTGGATAACGCCACGAGAACCTGATTCCATTTTCGTAAAGTTGGGAGGTCACTTCTCTCATCTGATTTCTCATCTTGAGGGTTTCAGCAGACAAATCTTTTAAAACGCGTATTGGAATAGCCTTGTAACGTAAGTTTGGAATCTGCTTCAACTCTCTGAATATTTCTGCCGCTCTCCTTTCCGAGGTAAACCTTACGATAGTATCTTTTTGATCACCTCGGTTCCAAGATCCAAAAGCCCAGTGCGCTCTTTCAAATTCTTCTGGGTCACATTTAACATTGTTTTCACTGAACCACTGGTAAATTGCTTGAATAAGATGTTTACTCTCCGCGAAATCTTTAGGAAATCCCCTCAGTCGGAGATTGGGCCTCCTTTGTCTGTCCTCCAAGTTAATTATGCGTAGTTCCTGGCGAGACTTTCCCTCCTCCAGTTTCCCAATTCTTTGATCTTGTGTTTTGGACTGTTCTTTCAATTCCGACACCCCAGCTCCAACAGCCGCTATCTGCTTTTTCATATCTTGGAGCAGCTGTCCCATACTGGCAAATGCCGTTAGCAATGAATCCATCTTTCCTTCCAGCTCCAAAGTAGACGCCATCTTTTCCTTTGTTCTCACTTTTCCCTCCTACTCACGTTTAAAACTGTTAATTGCTTCTTCTTTACACTCTTTCTTATAAAGTTTTCAACAGTTCTGTTCAACTCGCTTCCTCTCAATCCGCTATTCACCGAGCTAGAGAGGGTTGTCGGGGGTTAACTTTCACTTCTCTTCCTTCACATGAGGGAGCTTTCCTTCGGTGCGTCTATCTGGATCGACGCATGCGCAAATACCCCCCCTGGCCAATGAATGTTACGTACGTTTATTATTTGAATGGGAATGATTGACTTTTAATGTAATGTTAATCTAAATTAATTGGATTTAGCATATTTGTATTGTTTTCTTTTATATATTGTAAGCCGCCCTGTGTCTTCGGAGAGGGACGGCACATAAATCCAATAAATAAACAAACAAACAAACAAATAAATACATACATACATATCATGAGGTCAGCATTTGTGACCTTCTTGTGATCAGCAGGTGATACCACCTATTTCATCCCTGTGCATTTGGTTTTTCTTGCCTAAATATAAAACCTAACTTATCTCACCACTGAATTTCATGTTGTTAGATAGGGCCCAGTGTTCAAACTTGCTGAATTTGGGATAGCATATCTCCAAATATCAAATATCAGTTGTAAAGGAACAAGGGTGTTGTTGTTAAAAATATAGGAGAGTCCTTGACTTACAACTGTTGATTTAATGACTGAAGTTACAAAGGCACTGAAAAAAAGTGACTTATGACCATTTTTTCACCCTTACGAGTCCATTGCAGCATCCCCGTGGTTCTGTGATGCTTGACAACCGGTTCATATGTATGATAGTTGCAATGTCCCGGAATCCTGTGATCCCCTTGTCAAAAGATCATGGGGGAAGCCAGTGACAAGCCAAGTCATTGGGGAAGCCAGATTCACTTAACGATTGTGTTATTAATTTAACAACTGCAATGATTCACTTAACAACGGTGGTAAGGAAAAGTTCCAAAATGGGCTTAATGTATTTTTCACTTAGCAACATCAATTCTGGACTCTCCATCACTCCGTGGACTGCATTGGCTGCCGATTAATTTCCAGACACAATTCAAAGTGTTGGTTATGACCAATAAAGCCCTATATGGCATCGGGCCAGATTACCTCTGGGACCGCCTTCTGCCACATGAGTCCCAGCAACCAGTGAGGTTGCAGAGTCAGCCTTTTCCAGATCCTGTCAACTAGACCAGCGTTTTCCAACCAGTGTGCCGCGGCACACTAGTGTGCCGCGAGACATGGTCAGGTGTGCCACGAAACTCCTAGGGCAGTTCCAGCTGGGTGGGGCGCTGCCCGTGCGGCTACTGCCCGATGCCGCTGTTGCTGGCGCTCTCCTGCTGGGCCCCAAAGAAGGAAGGCGGGAAAAAAGGAGAGCTTTATTCTTCGCACCGGCAGCAAGAGGAGGAGGGCGCCATCAGCAGCGGCACCAGGTAGTAGCCGGGGGGTGGCGGTGGCAAGAGCTCCAGGGCGGAGGAACCAGCAGCGCCCCACCCAGCTGGAGCTTCCCTGGTGGGGGCGGCAACCAATGTCCTTTGGGGCCCGGAGGGAGGGCACTGGCGGTGGGAGTAGGAGGGTGCTGGGCCGCGCACGCCTGCGCCAGCGCCCCCCAAAATGCCCCCCCCCGCGCACCCTTTTCCAAGGGCGCACCCAAAGCCGTGGCTGCCCTCCCTCGTGCCCCTCCCTCGCGCCCCTGGCTACTCGCCGCTGCCTTCGCCGAAAGCGATTTTGTCCCGGGCTCTCAGCGAGGGGGCTGCAGGAGAGGCGGCGAAGGCGATCTCTCTCGTTCTCCGGAGGCTGGCGAAAGTGATTTTCAATGTCGGGGGCGCGGGCCGGCGTGCGCTCTCCCCCTCCCCCTGCCACATTCAAAGTAAGCCGGCAGGGGGATGGGGAGAGAGAGCGCGGCGGCCCGCGCCCAACATTGAAAATCACTTTCGCCAGCCTCCAAAGAACGAGAGAGATCGCCTTCAGCGCCTCTCCTGCAGCCCCCTCGCTGAGAGCCCGGGACAAAAGTGTTTTTGGTGAAGGCAGCGGCGAGTAGCCAGGGGCGCGAGGGGGCTAGAGGTGCGTGGGGGGCGGCCGCGGCTTCGGGTGCACCCTTGGAAAAATCACTTTTGTTAGCCTCCTGAGAACGAGAGAGTGAGAGTGACAGAGCAAGATAGAAAGTGAGAAAGAGATAGAGAGACAAAGAGGGGGTAGAGAAAGAGATAGCAAGAGAGAGAGAATGAGAGAGAAAGTGTGAGAGAGAAAACAAGAGAAAGTGAGAGAGAGAAAGGAGGAAGAGAAAGAGATAGCAAGAGAGAGAACGAGAGACAGAAAACAAGAGAGAAAGAGAGAGAAAGCAAGAGAGAAAGAAAACAAGAGAGGGAAAGTGAGAAAAAGAGAGAGGAGCAAGAGTGGGAGAGATAGAGAAAGAGGGGGAGAGAGAAAGAGAGAGAAAGAAAGAAAGAGAGATGAGAGAGGAAGGAAGAGAGTGAGAGAGAGAGGAAGAAAGCAAGAGAGAAAGAAAGAGAAAGAAAGATGAGTGAGGAAGGAAGAGAGTGAGAGAGAGAGAAAAAAGCAAGAGAGAGATAGCAAGAGAGACAGAGAGAGAGAGAGAGCAAGGGAGAGAGAAAGACATAGAGGGAGGGAAGGAGGGAGAGAGAGAGCAAAAAAGAGAGGAAGAAAGAAAGAAAGAGGGATGGAGAGAGAGAAAGAAGGGAAGGAAGAGAATGAGGGAGGGAGAAATAGAGCGAAAGGGAGGGAGGTATTTTTTTTGTCCAAACTTTTCTTTAGCCGCCCCCACCCCTGTTCAATGTTCCCCAGGATTTTGAAATATGAATAATGTGCCGCGGCTCAAAAAAGGTTGGGAAACACTGAACTAGACAATGTTGTTTGGCAGGACCGAGGGAAGAGCCTTCTCTGTGGTGGCCCCTGCCCTCTGGAATCAGCTTCCCCCGGAGAGTCGCTTTGCCCCCACCCTCTTCACTTTCAATAAAAGCTATTTATGCCAGCAGGCTTGGGGCCATTAGATTCTAGCCCTGAGAAATGTAGTACTTTTTGATGTGTGAATGGTAATGAATGATTTTAATCTTATTAGTGTTTTAAAGTCTTTTAATAATATTAATTAGATTTTTTTAGATATGTATACTGTATACAAATATCTGTGCTGTCTACAAATAGCTGAAGGGCTCTCACAGAGCAGAGGGATCAGCATTGTTCTCATTAGCACATGGAAGAATTAGAAACAATGGAATAAAACTGCAAGTGAGTAGATTTACATTAGATATCAGAAAAAAAGTTCTAATGGTAAGGGTGATAAATCAGTGGAACAGTTTACCACTGGAGGTCTTCAAACAGAGACTGGACAGTCATCTTTTTGGGATGGTTTAATGAATCCTGCATTGAGCAGGGAGTTGGACCCAATAACCCTAGAGGTCACTTCCAACTCTACAATTCTATGATTCTATATTGTTTTCTTTTACATGTGGTGAGCCGCCCCGAGTCCTCGGAGAGGGGCGGCATACAAATCCAATGAATAAATATATAAATACTAAATTGTGGTCGCTAAATTGAATACTACCTGTATATTGACTGACATGGGCTTCTATTATGAGCCTTGGTGGTGCAGTGCTTAGAGTGCAATACTGCAAGCTGCTTCCGCTGACTGCTGGCTGTAGTTCACCAGTTCAAATCTCACCAGGCTCAAGGTTGACTCGGCCTTCCATACTTCGAAGGTGAGTAAAATGAGGACCCAGATTGTTGAGTTGACTCTGTAAACCACTTAGAGAGCGCTGTAAAGCACTGTGAAATGGTATAGACGTCTAAGTGTTATTACTATTGCTATTATTCATAGAAACATAGAAGTCTGACGGCAGAAAAAGACCTCATGGTCCATCTAGTCTGCCCTTATACTATTTTCTGTATTTTATCTTAGGATGGATATGTGTTTATCCCAGGCATGTTTAAATTCAGTTACTGTGGATTTATCTACCACGTCTGCTGGAAATTTGTTCCAAGGATCTACTACTCTTTCAGTAAAATAATATTTTCTCATGTTGCTTTTGATCTTTCCCCCAGCTAACTTCAGATTGTGTCCCCTTGTTCTTGTGTTCACTTTCCTATTAAAAACACTTCCCTCCTGGACCTTATTTAACCCTTTAACATAGTTACATGTTTCGATCATGTCCCCCCCTTTTCCTTCTGTCCTCCAGACTATACAGATTGAGTTCATCAAGTCTTTCCTGATACGTTTTATGCTTAAGACCTTCCACCATTCTTGTAGCCCGTCTTTGGACCCGTTCCATTTTATCAATATCTTTTTGTAGGTGAGGTCTCCAGAATTGAACACAGTATTCCAAATATTCAGCAGGGTTAGGCATCTTTCCCTCAAAAAAAATAAATAAAAACTATGGGGAATGGAACAAGGACAGGCATATGTATAAAAATAGGGAAAGCTCAAAGAAGTGATGAGTCAGGAAAGATGAGCTTAATATGTGCAGAAGGAAACTGCTGCAAACCCCCACCACCACCACACACCCACTGCAGGTAATAACTTAGGGACTTTAAAAGAGAAAAAGCAATTTAGCAGCTTGGAAAAAAGAGCATGCCATGAAAATTTATGGGCTGAGGAAACAAAAGAGAAATTCGAGCAGAGAGGAAATAAACTCCTCAAGAGAAATCAACAGAGAAATTATTTTGATAGCTGAGGGAATTGGTCTCCTAAGGTAGGCAGCCTCACAAATCAAGAATTAGTGTCTGTAACCGTAAGCTATTTCTTCTTTAAAGGTCTGACTGTTTAGGGAAAGGGATTCTGCATCTGAACTGTTTGGGGACCCTTCTGTTCTACTTGGCGTAGTTCTATTGTACATCAGGTATACACTGTGAAAAATAACAGACCAAAAAGTCATGTACAAAACTCATCTATGGTGACATAGCAGAATATCAGATTTGTTTCTAACCTAAAAGTTTAAGAGAAACTAAAAAAGGTTAAGACAAAAAAAAGAGTTTAAAAAATGTAAACCCAGAAATAAACAAGATTGCTCACTAGACAAAACACTGCACAAAGCGTGAATGGCTAATTTTCTATAGTTAAAAATTATTTATTTATTTATTAGATTTGTATTAGTGTGTAACAAGGAGAAGTGTAACATTTTGATTTTGGTTACTTCTGAAATTGTGCTTCTTCTTGCTGGCCCCTCCCTCCCACTAGAAGATTTTATTAAAATATACAGTGTTTCAAGGAGTTACAGTTCACTCTAACATCTTTGAATAATATTGGTGAGTCTAAAATGTCACTCCTTGATTTTTTTTGGCTAACCTAGACTATTGGCAGCTGTCCTCCCGCAGTTTTCTCCAACTGCGTTTTGATCTTATTTTGGGATGGAGGAATCATAAATAACCTTCAATCTGCATGAATTAAATCCCACCCAATCTTTCCCCCATAATATGATTACTGGTTCATTGTCAGCAACATTGTTATCTCTTTTACACATTGTCTCTCCCCAGCAGGGTATGCTCTCAAGGGTCCATATTAAAATTACAATGCATCAATGCACAAAGCTAGGACATTTCCAAAATAATTAATGCAATTAGCAGTACATATTGCACAATGAACATTAAGACTATAAAAATGCCTTATTGTTCATTGTCAGTGGCACCTAACCAATTTCTTAAAACTTTTCCCCCTCTCCCTCTCAGGGCTCCTGTTTTTATTTTATTTTTTAAATAAACTTTATTGGTTTTCAATTATTTTCTTTAAAAACAATAATACAATAATACTTTTAGTAATTCTGCATTGGTACATCATTGCATTTCTTATCCAATTACAGTCACAATACTTGTTAGATGGAACCTGTTCATTTTAAAAGATGATGGATAAGAGCTTTGATCTGTAAGGGTGATATTTATAAATAGTCATTGCATAAAATTAACACTGACACATTCACCTTCACAACTGCATCTCTAGGATCGTTTGACGGGATTTTAATATTTTTTTTCCAACGCTGACTGGCAAACACTTTTTGAGAATCCTTGAGAGCATCTTTGGTGGAAAGGGATGGGTGGGTCCTAAGATCACACTGTAGAAAATGAGACCACTCCAGCATTCTACACTACTGCATTTAACCCCAATTTTACAGCAGTCATTGAAAATACAGGATAAATAACATGAAAAGATAAAAGGTAGGTTATCTTCCATGGTAACCCTCAGCATCAAGGAATAATGCGTTTTTCCCCAAGATAAATAAATACCTTGATTGAAGAGGGGACACACACACCTATCAAAAAATATTCCGCCCCCTCCCTTTTTTCAAAAGCTGAAAGACCCCTCCCTATTCCTGATAGGTATAAGCAACATGCCACAAAGAAGGGAAATTCGTTGGCTAGGCATTTTGACAACCGCAAAGCCTTTTTTTTAAATGAAGTCATGATAGCAAATGCGTTTTGCACCCACATGTGCCCAAAACTGCATAAGTGCACCTTTGTGCCTACCGTTCCTGTCCTAATGTGTTTTTTATCTTTTCTATCTCTACTTTATACTTATATTATGTTAAACATACTACAATACAATACTATATTTGCATGACAAACAAAATAAACAATAAATAAATAACTCTTCACAGCAAGAAAGAATAATCCATTGAACGTTAACACAAAAGGTGGACGAGATCTCAATGGCGCATTACTGTATTGCGGAGGACGCACCAGTGCTGTCTTATCCTTTCCTCTCGCCCCATTTAAGACCGGCCTTCCAACGCCCCTTCCCATTTGATTGCCGCCACACACAAAAAGAAAGAAAGAAAAATTGCATTTTTTTCTCTCCACTGTCAGGGACCACACCCCAACTCTGCCTTTTCTCCCCCCTCCCTCTTTTTTTTAACCACGTGGCCCTTCCTGCGCCCCTCAGGCCTATCAGCGCGCGCTCCTGATCCGCTCCGACCAATCAGAGCGCGAGCCGCCCGCCAGTTTATAAAAGCTTTGTCTGGTTCTCCGCAAGGCTCATCCGGCTGCTTTCTTTGGAACGTCCGCCGCGTTCGGAGGAGAGAACCTTGAGCTCCGCAACATTCTATCTTAAATCCCTTAATTAAAGGAGCGCAATCTCTCCCTTAAAAGCAAAAAGCGCGGGCGACGCATTCAAGGCGCGAAAGAACAAAAAATGAGGGAAATCGTACACATTCAAGCCGGGCAATGCGGTAACCAGATCGGAGCAAAGGTGAGGCTGGCAATTTTTTTCCTCTCTCTCTCTCTCTCTTCCCGCCTACCCCCCCCCCGGTTTAGGCGGGGCCCAGCGTTAAACTTATAATAATAATATAGTCGAGATGGAAAAAAATTACTGGAGGTGGAAGGGCTCAAAAGGCGCTTTGCCACGCCGCTCCTCTCGTTCATTGCCACGGTGGCAAAACGGAAGTCTTCCCGCGGCGAGAAGCACGTGGTTGCGTTAAAAATTTGAAATTTTAAGGGCTGCGGGCGGGCGGGGGGACCTTTTGTTCGCTAACCGTTGCAAAAACCACCCGGTGTGATCGCTATCAACCCGGGTAACAGCGCTGCTTTCATATAAATGTTACATATTTTAGGAAATATACAAATATAATGTATATTTCCTATATACATACATATATATGTGTGTGTATAAATGCATATATATGTATTTCCTATATACATATATCTGCGTGTATGTGATATATATGTATGTATATAGGAAATATATATTATATTTGTACAGTATGTTTATAGTTTCCTAAAATATGTAACATTTTTGCTGATAATGAAAAGGGAGACAAGTATAGATCTATTTACATCAGCTAGCCAGAAAAAAAACATGTATATAGAAAATGTACATTACATTTGTATATTTATGTATATTTCCTAAAATATGTAACACTTTTGCTAATAACGAAAAGGGAGACTAGTATAGATCTATTTCAAGCTATTTTGCTCTCATCAGCTAGCCAGAAAAAAACCCATATCGACAGGAAAAAAAAATATATAAAATAAATATTTATATAAATATATATACCGAATATAAAGGGATCGCCTCTAGATTAAAGCCATTATCGGAGGGGAAACGACTGGGGCAAAGAGGCTCCCCCTTCTCTCCCCCCGCCCCGCCGCCTGCTAAAATAATCTTAACTTAATTTTCCTTCTGAAGGGAGGGGCCCCTTCTCTTTGTTCGTCCTTCCCTTTTAATCCTGCGATTTGAAAATGAATGGGATTAGAAGATCCTTAATGGCGGAAGCCTGCCGTGGACGCGCCACTCTTGCGGGAGGAGGGGTGGTGGTCAAATGCCCGCCATCTGTAATCCGGTGTAGCCTGTAAAGTGTGAACTCCAAAGGGGTTCGTAAAAGATCCGAATCGAGTGACAAAAGGAGAACAAAAACCGTGCTGTTGGTTTTGGGTGGGTTTTTTTTACTGGTGGGATGGGAAGGGCGTGTGTGTGTGTGTAATCGACACATATCTAGGGGTGTGTATGTGTATATATATGTGTGTGTGTGTGTATATATATCTATATCATCTCGTAACATTTTTGCTGATAATGAAAATGAAGGGATAAGGATGAATATTATATATTATAAATATTAATTTCAAGTCATTTCGCTCTTTTTGTTTATCGATCTATCTATATCTGTATCTAACTACTGTATATCTATCTATCTATCTATCTATCTAATATATATATATATATATATATATATATATATATATATATATATATATATATATATATATATATAGTGAACTAGGTCAAGCAGTCTTGAAATTGAACTGAGTCGGAATAAAAAAAACAGATGGGAGGATTTAAGGATTTTCCGCTTAAATCCAACTAAACCGTATCGGTGGGGTCCCCATCCCCCCCTTTTTTGCGGCGATCGAATCCGGTTTCTTCTGAGAGCCGATTACGTTATCTGGGATCGTCAGTGTCCACGCGGTCGATTCCCCCTCCCTTTTTTTTAATCGGAGCCCCACCCCGATTCCCTGACCCGTTAGAAATGGGATAGAGGCAGAAAGAGAGAGAGTGGGAGGATCCGAAGGGGGCTCTCGGTCGGCCAGAGGCGCGGCTCCTTAGGAGGCTTATAAATTGAATCCCTTTCCATATTAAGCACGGTTGGTTGTTGCAGGCGTGCAGCCAAGCTCCGGCTGTGCTTTACTGGGGAGTAAATCCACGAAGCACCCTCCCCGTTTTCAAATCCCCCCTCCGGTTACATTTTGAAGCCTTGAAAGGCGTTTAAAAAGCGCTCATTTGCCTGCATAAATAAAACTTGCCTTCCAAAATCTGCACCAACAAAAAAAAAACAAGGTCCAGAATTTGAATATTTGAAATTTTTCCCACCATTTTTGGTTAGGATTAATAAAGGGGCATTACATCGGGAGTCCCTAGGGAGTTCGGAGGCATAAAAATCGAATAAATAAATTCAAGTTCGGGGGGGGGATTTATTTAGGAAAGGAACTCGAGTGGCTCCGTGGCTTCTACGTCCCTAACCCGGCTTGAAATTAAACCGTTTAAAACGCCACCACACACCAAACCGCGGGAGCTGCGCCTCTTAATATTGCCACCTCGGATGTGAAAGATAAATAAGGGGGAGGGGGGGGAGGAAGGAATGTGGCCTCCAGTCATTTTGTTGCAACCCCGAGGCCTGAAATGTTACAAAGGGGAAAAAAGGTTACTTGGGAAAGGGAAAATCTCCCTAGGGTTAAAAAAAAAACACTCCACCAAACGCCCATTGTAACAAGTTTTCAGACATCTTGGTTCTTCTCATCGCTTTATATACAAGCTTGCTAGAGAGAGTGTGTGTGTGTGGATAAGGTGTGGATAAAGTTAGAATTTTAAAATATTTTTTATGTTTATTAATTGGATTAATTGTATTATTGTGTCTTTTTATATGCTGTGAGCCACCCCGAGTCCTCGGAGAGGGGCGGCATATGAATTCAAATAAATAAATAGTGTTCTCACGGTGGGTGGGTGGGATAATGTCCTCACAGTGTGTGTGTGGATAATGGGAGCTGGAGTCCGAGAGCATTGGCCGGGGTACCCAGTTGAGGGGGGGAAAGCTCGGTCTGTACAATGGTGGTTGGGTGGTTTTTAAAAATAAAATAAAATTCGACTTCCTCTGCTGCAGAACGGGTGCCATGACTGGCGCCAAATCTTGCGTCCCTCGCTTTTTCTTTTTTTTTAAACACGCCCACCATTTCCAGCCGTCTTTGTCTGCAGTCGGGGAAAGCACATGGCCGCCGGGCGCGCTCGCATCTCTCTGCCTGCCTGCCTGCCTTTTCCCTCCTTCCTTCCCCTTTTCACCACCCTCCCCTTCCTGTCTGTCTGTCTGGGCCAGCTCTCCTTCCACCAGCACGATGGTGGCGCTTCTCTGCCCGGCTGCAGCTGCAGACACGGGTTTGGTGGGCGCGTGTAATGGCCGCCGTAATTTATTTATTTTTACGCCGCCCTCCTGGGACTCCGGGTGGCTCACAGTAAACAAATCACAAAAGCATGAAGAAATCTAATAGGAAATACTCTAAAAAAATCCCTCAGTATTAAAAAGACATAAAAATCTAACAAGTTATATTCTAAAAACCCTCTATATTAATAAAACAATCATCCACATACCCTCATTTAATGGCTGGGTGGGACTCCTAAAAGGAGAAAGGAAGAGGGGGAGTTTTCCTAGCAGCAAGGTGGTTGAAGTGAATAATTCTATTCAAACCTTAATTGTCAGAGTAGTTGTGTGTACAATGACATTGGCTGAGCCAGGGGGGGACTGTAATTTTACCTGCCAGGTGGGTTTTTTATTCAACACATTGATCTTTTAGTGGGGGCTGACTTAACCACACACCCCCAGCCTGTAGTAAATACCAATTATAGGGGGGGGCTCCCTCAAAGCTTTCCACTTGGTCTCCCTTGTTAGTAGCCTGTAGAAAGGAGTAAAACAGGTCCTCTTAAAAAGTCAAAACCTTTTAAGCAGCATTTCAGCTTAGCAGGTTTAAAAAGACTGGGAGATGAGACATGCTAGATGGCTAAATGGCAGGTTGTCAGTGCCCTCACAGCATAGATAGACAGACAGACAGACAGACATTTATTTATTTATTTGATTTCTATGCTGCCCTTCTCCTGAGACTCACAACAAAGGTAATATAAACATAGAATAAAATAGTGTGATTGGATGCACAAGGAATTTGTCTTTGGTGCATATACTCTCAGTGTACATAAAAGAAAAAGACACATTTGCCAAGAATCAGGAGGTACATGTTAGAAATCTAAGTAAAATTATAATCTAAAAATCCCCATAATTAAAAAGTTAAGTGCGGCCTCCATCTTTCTGTGCTTGGAACACTCACACATTTGGGCATCAAAACTTTAAAAAAGAACATATATTTTTTTAAAAAAAACAAAACCACAACCCCTTGCTATCTTAAATCTCTTTGGATGTGTGAGAAATTCTGATTGCCTCCCTGAGCAGGGGGTTGGACTACAAGACCTCCAAGCTCCCTTCCAACTGCTCTACATCCAACTTGGTGGTGCAGTGGTTAGATTGCAGTAGAGCAAGCTACTTCTGCTGATCACTGGCTGCCCAGTTTGGCAGATCAAATCTCAGTAGATTCAAGGTTGACTCATCCTTCCATCCTTCCAAGGTCTGTAAAATGAGGACCCAGATTGTTGGGAGCAATATGCTTACACTCTGTAAAACCACTTAGACAGGGCTTTAAAGCACCATGAAATGGTATATAATCTAAATGCTAATACTAAACGTTGAAAGGGCAGGAAGGATGCCCAGACAGGCCTTCGGAGAGAAGAAAAAAACTTTTAGGAAGTCCAAACTTTGAACAATTCTGTGTTAAAGAATCTTCTCGGTGTTATGCTCTACCCCACATCCTTAGCGAAGCTGGGTTTCCGCCACATGTTAAATCCTCGCCCATAAAATTAGGACATTGTACCAAGCAGACAATGGGGTCTGTCCATTGTGATAGTAGTCCTATTTTTTTCTTCATTGTGCTACTTCCATCCAAAGACTGGAGAGGAATATTCACCTGTATCCTTAGGTAGAGGAGCTAAAATTGGCTTTCCTAATCTTGGAGATCGTTCTCACAAGGATCTGTCCTCCTATAGGCATAACTCATCCTTTTATTATTTTTTTTCCATCCTCCCCTTTTCCCCCCTGACCTCTACATTTTTAGACATTATGGAATAGGGGCTTGCCAATGGATTTAGGAGCAGTAAAAATAATTCCAATGCCTGCACTGAGAGAGATAAATGACAAGCAGTTTTAGACATTATGGAATAGGGGATTCCCAATGGATTTAGGAGCAGTAAAAATAATTTAGTACCTGCACTGTTTGCGTGTATGATAAATGACAGCAATACTGTACAATGAGAAAGCAGAATCCTACAGTTTATATAATTGGCTCCTGGACCCGTATGCTTTGTTCTTTTTCTGGTAAAACACTTCCATGGTGCATTTGATATTTGTGTGTGTGAGAGAGAGAGAGAAAGAAAGCATTTTTTTAAAAAAAAAAATCAATACCAAGGGTCATTATTTATTTTCCAAAAATGCTGCATTGGTCCTAGAAGGCTGTTTTGTAGCCTTTTCAAACCTATTCTGGGAGGATCCATTGGTGGCGGCTAATCCAGTGTCTGCTCCTTCGCAGCTGCCCCACCCTGATCACCTCTGCATGACCTACGTTGCGGTATACGCATCTACTTCAGCATGCATGCGTTGAGAGGGCGTGTCTGCAGCTTTTTGCTGGCATCTGGTGAATTAAAACCAGGCTCGGCTAATGTGAGAGCTGCAGGTTTTCTCTATTAGATAAAAGAGCATCATCATTTTTTTTCCCCAAGAAAAGAAAGAAAATCTCCACTCAGGAATTCTTTAGAAGATTATCTTCCCACTGGGAACTCTTAAAACATTCCTTTGGAATCCAGGCACATTCCAATGGGTACATTGGCTTTTTGGTCTGAATGCCGTTTCCCCACTCACACAATATCTCTGCAGTCAGGGTGGGGCTAGACCCATTTCCCCACCTTCCTCCCCACTAGTGTGTTTAAAAATTTATGTATCCGCAGTGCCTTGGGTGGGTTTGGCCAGCAAATAGGAGAGGCTGGGAGCCAAAGGTTTTTTTTTTTAATTTTTCCCCTTCCTTCAAATAGTGCCTATAAAAACAAACAAAATTGAAG
Source organism: Erythrolamprus reginae (assembly GCF_031021105.1). Taxonomy (NCBI): domain Eukaryota; kingdom Metazoa; phylum Chordata; class Lepidosauria; order Squamata; family Dipsadidae; genus Erythrolamprus; species Erythrolamprus reginae. The sequence continues at coordinate 38,013,611 of NC_091951.1, read as the reverse complement.
TCAAAGTGAACAAGCCCCATTGGAAGCAATTAACTATTAGGGCGCAGAGTGGAACAATTTTGTTCTGTGATTTGTCAGCTGTCTTTGCCTGCAAACTTTGAAGGAACCTTACTATCTGAGGGTTTTATTTCATGCATTTCTTATAAAAAGGATGCCATTATTATCTGCCTGGGGGGGGGGATGTATCCCTATGAAAAGCAAGATTGGGCTTCTAAATCTACAACACCGCAATACTCCTTCCTAACTTCCTTCTTATGAGTGAATGGGGATTTTTAAAATCGGCATTACAACAAATAGAAACTTTTTGTAGGTGATGGGGACCTAATAGGAAACTACAAAAGAAAGAAATGCCTAAAGAGAGTATATTCACATATATATATTCACGTATATTCTTCGGAGAGGGGCAGGATACAAATCTAATTAATAATAATAATAATTATAATAATAATAATGAATCCTTCGGGATTGGGCAGCATAGAAGTCGAATGAATATAAATGAGTAAAAAATCACCATAAATATCACAATGAATGAAAGCTATATTTCATTACAATCCTTAATATATAAAGAGCCTTGGTGGCCCTAGTGGTTAGAGTGCAATACTGCAAGCTACTTCTGCTGATCACTGGCTGCCAGCAGTTTGGCAGATAGAATCTCAGTAGACTCAAGGTTGACTCACCCTTCCATCCTTCCAAGGTCGGTAAAATGAGGACCCAGATTGTTGGGGGCAATATGCGGAGACTCTGTAAACTGCTTAGAAGGGCTGTAAAGCACTATATAAGTCTAAATGCTATTGCTGTTGCTAATATATATATATATATATATGTATGTATGTATGTATGTATGTATGTATGTATGTATGTATATGTCACATGCTTTTTTGCTGAATTTGAAAATTAAGGGAGACTAGGATAGATCTATTTCGGCCTTATTTTGGCTTCATCGGCTAGCCATATACACTGGGACGTGAACCTGCAACCTTTGCCTTGTAAGGCAGAGAATTATCCTCTAGGCTACAGTATCCAATCCCTTCAGCTCTGCACCAGGGAAGGGTTACATATTTTGTGTCGAATCACCCTGGTGTATTGAAGGAACATCACAGCTCCTTATTTGCCTCTCGGCCCAACCCAGGGCCATTTTCAAGGCAGTTAATTTTATTGATAGCCGAAGATAGGCCAAAATAGCGCTATCCTAGTCTCCCTTAATTTTAAAAATTCAGCAAAAACATATCACACACACACACACATACAGATACATATTTAATACATATATTTAAATATATATATATTTAAATGCAGCCAGTGGGCCACACCCCCTCATTTGTTGCTTATGTCAGTGACTTTACTATGCTAGAAGCTGGATAACTAAAAATGGCCTATTGATTCTTCTACCCACAAGGAAGACATTTGAAGCCAAGTCTGCTTCTTAGAAATGCCTGCTCTGTTCTTGCCCACATCTCTATGAAAAGAGTAAATTCCTTTTCGATGCCTTGGAGCACACCATTCATTTTTCACTCTTATTTATTTATTTCTCCACTGCTCTGGAAGTTACTAGACCAAAGAAAATCTTGGAAGAACTTGGGTAAGAGTCATGATACCTTTGGCTGCCCCCAACTTTATTATGCATTACATTTTCCCAAGTTCTGAGGGCAACAGGGTGAGATTAGATTATTGCAACAGAAGGCGAGAAAAGATGCAATAGTTGGAAACGAACCAAGGAAGGAAGCAACCTAGAACAGAGAAGAAATTTTCTAATAGTGAGAACAATTAACCAGTGGAATGTAAAATAATGCACTTGGGGAAAAGGAATCCTCAATCTGAGTATTGTATTGGCGGTTCTGTGTTAGCAAATACTTCAGAAGAAAAGGATTTAGGGGTAGTGATTTCTGACAGTCTCAAAATGGGTGAACAGTGCAGTCAGGCAGTAGGGAAAGCAAGTAGGATGCTTGGCTGCATAACTAGAGGTATAACAAGCAGGAAGAGGGAGATTATGATCCCGCTATATAGAATGCTGGTGAGACCACATTTGGAATACTGTGTTCAGTTCTGGAGACCTCACCTACAAAAAGATATTGACAAAATTGAACGGGTCCAAAGACGGGCTACAAGAATGGTGGAAGGTCTTAAGCATAAAACGTATCAGGAAAGACTTCATGAACTCAATCTGTATAGTCTGGAGGACAGAAGGAAAAGGGGGGACATGATTGAAACATTTAAATATATTAAAGGGTTAAATAAGGTCCAGGAGGGAAGTATTTTTAATAGGAAAGTGAACACAAGAACAAGGGGACACAATCTGAGGTTAGTTGGGGGAAAGATCAAAAGCAACATGAGAAAATATTATTTTACTGAAAGAGTAGTAGATCCTTGGAACAACCTTCCAGCAGACGTGGTAGAAAAATCCACAGTAACTGAATTTAAACATGCCTGGGATAAACATATATCCATCCTAAGATAAAATACAGAAAATAGTATAAGGGCAGACTAGATGGACCATGAGGTCTTTTTCTGCCGTCAGTCTTCTATGTTTCTATGAATGGCTTGCTTCCAGAAGTTGTGGGTGCGCCATCACTGGAGGCTTTTAAAAACAGATTGTACTACCACTTAATTTGGAATCGTATATGGCAGTGATGGCGAACCTATGGCATGGGTGCCATAGGTGGTGTTGGTATGTCTCGGTATAGCTAGGCTATGAGGCCTTTGACATACACTGAGCAGAGAATTTTAACAGAGTGTGGATGTGTGGTAAAGCCAAAGAAAAAGACACAGACTTAGTAATGCTTAATAAGTACTATTTACATAAATACAAAATAGAAACAATCCATAACAAGCACTAAGCAAATACACTCCCCCCTCAAGGCAAAGCAAAAGCAAATGAGCAAAAAAGCATCATTGAGGGAAGGAGTATTGGCGCCCTCTTATGGCGAACCATCCTAAAATATTTAAAGTGATAGTACAAGAGACTACAATAGGTAGTTTACAATGGCAAACCCTAACAACCATGTACCTTGTACTGACAGGTGGCACATGAAGCCATATCTGCTGGCATATGAGCTGTTGCCCTAGCTCAGCTCCAACATGCATGTATGTGCTGGCCAGTTGATTTTTAGCTTGCACAGAGGCTCCAGGAGAGCGTTTTTAGCTTCCAGAGAGCCTCCTGGGGGATGGGGGAGAGTGTTTTTACCCAGGGAAGCCTTTGGAGCCTGGGGAGGGTGAAACACGAGCCTACTGGGCCCACCAGAAGTTGGAAAACAGGCCGTTTCTGGCCTCCAGGGGGCTGGGGGGGAGCAGTTTTTTTTAAATCTCCCCAGGCATTGAATTATGGGTGTGGGCACTTGTGCATGCATGATAGCACATGCTCTTTTGGCCCCTGAGGAAAGAAAGGTTCACCATCACTGGTATGTGGTCTACTGCTTGGTTGGATTAGAAGACCTCCAAGATCCCTTCCAACTCTGTTATTCTGTTAACTTGTCTGACTTGTCAAGCTCTAAGTCGGATTTTGAACCCGAAGAAGTATCCATCTAAGTGCTCCCTTTTTTCAGGGTTACTAGAAACTGAATTTAGACTGGAATTTAATCCCCCCCCCTCGGGGAGAACAGGAAGCTTTAAGAAAATGGGGGAGATGTTATTCGTAGGCTCTCCAGCATAGCTGGCTGGAAATTTCTGGGAGTTGAAGTCCACAAATTTTAACGTTGCTAAGTTTGAAGATCTTTGGTCTTAAATGAACTTTTTTAAAAAATAGAGGTTATGAGAGCCAAGTAATTTAAGTTAAATTCAACTTAAAGAACAAGAACAATTAATAGGCTCTCCGAGTCTACGGAGAGGGGCGGCATACAAATCTAATAAATAATAATAAATAATAATAAATTGGTAAGCTGGGCTGGAAATGGGGAGATCCAGGTTGCAGACACTCATTAAGTATGGCAGCTGGTCCAGCCATTCCCTCTTGGCATTCTATAAATATAAACATACATACATTATTGTCATTGCCAATACAATGAAATTGTCATTGATAATGAAAGTTGTGTGACGCTAACTAGACACTCTAGTTTTTCAAGATTTTTTAAAAAAATCTACATCCTAATCCAAGTTGGTGGATTTCAATCTATAATTATCAATCAAAAGGCTGATTCCCTGTTCTGCAGGAAATTTATTTAGCCAGGTAGTAGTAATAGTAGTAGTCAGTGTTTTTCAACCTTTAGACATGGACTTCAACTCCCAGAATTACCCAGCCTGGGAATTCAAGTCCAAACGTTTTAAAGGTCTCAATGTTGACAAACATTAGTTGCTGTGATGACAATTATGATGATAATGGTCACAATGAAGAATTTTTTACCCCTTTCAAAATTTTTGCAATGGTGGGTATCTTCCTAATGCTTCAGCTGGTACATGATGGCAAATCTGAAAATGTTCTTTTTTAGTCTATACATTAAAGTAAACATGAGTGGGAAGATGTAGGATTTACAGTAAAAGAAAACTTTGGCAGAGGATGTTAACAATAAGTCTAACCTAAACCCCTAAATGTTAAGGATATGCAGAATTCATTGATCCAAGAACCTAAGCAGGGGGTTGGACTAGAAGACCTCCAAGGTCCCTTCCAACTTTATTATTCTATTCTATTCTAAAGATAGGAATGTTCTGGGCCTGTGGTTTTTTCCAGACTTACTCCTGAACTCTTCCATTTTGGGAATTTCTGACAGTAAATGATTCTTGGTTGGGAACATTTATTTCTGAAAATCATTAAAATTCACCTGCAAATGGACAGTTTTGAAAGTAAAAAAACTATTTCTAGCTTCTCTGGTACATTCTTTACTTGGGTCCATGAATTTTGCCCATCTATACTGAATACTGTCTTGAATTACTTTCCGTGTAGTAGCCACATTCAACCACGTCGCTAGCCTTATTCACCACATTGTAACTGTCTCTGATTGTCTGCTCCATGAAAAGAAGTTTTTGTGCCAGGCTGCACAAAGCCTTAGATTGGATTCCAAAATGATGTTTTGGAATAAGGGGAGTAGCCTAGGAGTCCAGCTCCTTTGTACAGCTTTTTAAAGCAGCTGCATCATTTCCCAGAATCGGTCACAGAGGCTGTCACATAGTCCCAGGAAAAGTGTGAGAAAGTTTTAAAAGAATCATTAATGGATGCAGCACACATATTTTCCCGAATTTATTACCAAAGTGTGGCTCCCAAGACTATGTGTTAAATGCTAGGTTTTGCAAAACGGAGCATTTTGCATTGTCCCAAGCTCCGTTTTTGAGATATTAAAATATGCTTGAAAAGTATATACCGTTATGACTTTTCACAGTTAGGAATTCTTCAGAAAATGTGCTTATGATGCACTTCCAGACTTCCGGAAATGTTGCACATCTCTGGCAGTCACATGGCTACATTTTGGGCATTTGGCAACTGATTCACAAATGGTTGCAGCATCCCGTTTCCATAATTGTGATGTTGTTATAAGTCTGTTGGAACCCATTCTTCTGAATGGGTGTTTTTTACAGAAACCATCACAAAAACACCAATCCAGGAGAATGGGTTCCAACAGACTTACAACTACCTGATTAACTTAATAACTTATAAAAAGGGGTTGTAATATTGGAGTCCAGTCATGAGTGCCTCAACTTAGATTGTTCTGATTCTCATGAATTTCCAGTCATGCTTGTGGTTGTAAGTCGAGGACTACCTGTAAATAACCAGTCATAAGTTGAGGAACATGTGGAAACAACAAAGTAAATTCCACAATCTTAGCCAGAGTTGGGCAACTGGAAGCTCCCCAAATACACTGCTCAAAAAAATAAAGGAAACACTTAAACAACACAATATAACTCCAAGTAAATCAAACTTCTGTGAAATCAAACTGTCCCCTTAGGAAGCTCCGAGTCTCCGGAGAAGGGTGGCATACAAATCTAATGAATGAATGAATGAATGAATGAATGAATGAATAAACAAACAAACAAACAAACATTGATTGACAATCAATTTCACCTGCTGTTGTGCACATTCAACTTTTTCCGGACCAAAGTATTCAACGAGAATATTTCATTCCTTCAGATCTAGGATGTGTTCTTTGAGTGTTCCCTTTATTTTTTTGAGCAGTATATTTCTAGTTGATTTCTCCAACACTGTAGTCCTCGACATAGCAACCATAGTTGACAACCGTGTTACAAGTGTGTGATTCACTTAACAACCGTGGCAAGAAAATGTAAGATGGTTGGGGCAAAACCCATTTAACAAGTGTCTTGCATATCAATGGAAGTTTTGGGCTCAATTATGACTTTAAGTTGAGGCCTACCTGTATTCTTCTCTCATTCCTCTTGAAAACTACCAATCTAAAACACTTATATTTCAGATTCCTAAATTTTAACGTAGGGGTAAAAAGACTATTTTCTGATTGTTGTCTTTCCCCCTTGTCTCTCTCCGCCTTTTTGCCTCAAAGGACTTCTAAAATGAAGTTTTCTGGGTCCAAGGAATGTATGAAAATTAACTTACAACTCACACAAGATAATTGAATTCTCATGGGAATAATTGTCCACACGCACTGGTAATTTATGTTAACTATTAACCAATATGACATCACTCTAGAGTGTGCTGATGATATAATGTGCATTTCAGGAATTTGGAAGACCCATGCAAAGAAAATAAAAGTTGGTTGGATTGCTCCCTTGCCTATATAATCTCAAGGATCTAACCTTGCCTGGGGTTGAAATATTTATTATCAGGGCTAGACTTTGGGAATTCATAGATAATAAAGATCAATAAATTCAAAGATAATAAATAAATAAAACCATCAAGTTCCTGCCCTGTTAATAGCCCTCTTTAAGTGGTTTAACAATCAGTATAACAATATAATCAGTATAACAATCAAGAGCCCTCATTTTACTGACCTGGGAAGGAAGGAAGTCTGAGTTAGCTTTGAGCTAGTCAGACTTGGAACTGCTGGCACTGGACAGAGTTAGCCTGCAATACTGCATTCTAACCACTGCACCACCATGTCTCTTGAAGTAAATGACACCTAATTTTATAAAATTGTGGCATGGTCATTTTTTTAAAAAAATCAAAACGTTGTTAATCAAATCCTGCTTCCTCCACTGTCTTGGCTTGTTTTAAGTCACCTTTTTTCAGTCCTGTCATAACTTCTAACAGCTTTGATGATCTAAATCAGGGGTAGGGAACGTTGGCTCTTCTATGACTTGTGGACTTTAACTCCCAGGATTCCTGAGCCAATCATTCTAGTTCAGAGAATTCTGGGAGTTGAAGTCCACAAGTCAAAGAAGAGCCAACGTTCCCTACTCCTGATCTAAATGATCATAAGTCAATGATTGAGAGACATGACTCTGCCAACAACTATGCATACATTCAAAGCTATGGTTTTCCCAATTGCAATGTATGGCTGTGAAAGTTGGACCATAAGAAAGGCTTATGAGTGCCAAAGAATTGAGGCCTTTGAAACTATGGTGCTGGAGAAGACTCCTGTGAGTCCCTTGGACTTCAAGGCAATCCAACCGGTCAGTCCCAGAGGAGATCAACCCTCGTTGCTCTTTAAAAGGCCAGATCCTGAAGATGAAACTCAAATACTTTGGCCACCTAATGAGAAGGAAGGACTCACTGGAGAAGAGCCTAGTGCTGGGAACGATTGAGGGCAAAAGAAGAGGGGGACAACAGAGAATGAGGTGGCTGGATGGAGTCACTGAAACAGTCGGTATGAGCTTAAATGGACTCCAGAGGATAGTAGGGGACAGAAAGACCTGGAGGAATGTTATCCATGGGGTCACAATGGGTCGGACACGACTTCACAACTAACAACAACATTCATGAAACATTAAATTATAGTTTGTTAAAAACCATTACTTAGAGACTAAATAATGGCTGTTGAGTTCACACAATGCACTTGAACAAAGAACATTTTGTGCTTTCTCGTTTCGCTTGCATGAGCGCCCCATCATGTTGTGCAAATGACCCTCTGCGCATGCGCAGAATAGCAATAGCATTCAGACTTAGATACTGCTTCACAGTGCTTTACAGCCTGCTATAACCAGTTTGTAGAGTCAGCATATCACCCCCAACAATCTGGGTCCCCATTTTACCCACCTGTGAAGGATGGAAGGCTGAGTCAACCTTGAGCCTGGTGAGATTTGAATTGATGAACTACAATCAGCAGAAGCAGCTTGCAGTACTGCACTCTAACCACTGCGCCACCAATGGCCAAGAGTCAACTTATATTGTAGGAGAGTACCTTTTATTCTTTAAAAACTTTATGGGGTACCTTGGTTTTATTAATCCTCACATTTAGAAAGAAAGAAGGCGGGTGTCATTCCCTTAAGAGGAGGCTGAAACTGGGTTAGAGCTTCATTCGTATGAATCTCTTCTTACACTTTCCTGAATTGGATAGATCAGTGCAGCTTTTATACCAGTCTGTCGTTTGGGGATTAATAAATTCTCTGAATTGGAAAATTGAAAGTCTAAAACATTGGGTTGAGGGAGGGTAGGCAAAGTTGGCTCTTCTGTGATATGTGGACTTCAACTCCCAGAATTCCAGAGCTAGCAAGATTGGCTCAGGAATTCTGGGAGTTGAAGTCCACAAGTCATAGAAGAGCCAACTTTGCCTGCCTCTTGGGTTTTTTTGATTATGAGACTTCCATAAAATTTGTGGGTAGGGAGGCAACACTTTGGGTTTGCTGTGGCCTTTAGGGTTTTTCAGATTTTGCCTGTGCACCAATTTGCTTACTGAGCCCTTCCTGTCCAATCTGTAGTTCAAAGGTTTCTGGGTTTGCTCAAATACTTCCTTCTTTTACTCTTCAAGTGATTTCAGAAGGGGGGCTGAGCAATTTATTTGAGGAACAGGAATTTCTGCCCAGAGAACAAATCATATTTGAGAGTGTTATAGTGTGCCTATAAATTTTTCTGCTGATGGCTATGTGCTTCCTCTTCCTCCCCCCCCCCCCCCAGGTTCTGCATTTTTTTGCTCTGGATTCTTTTAATGAAAATTAATTAGTTGTCAGCCAAGCATTTCTTGCAGTTTTATTTTCAAGAAGGTTTTGGCGTATCATACTGTCCCAAGGACATTTATAGAAAATAAAAATGTTGGATGGCAACAGTACAGAGAAAACATGTGTAGGAATGTGTCTTGTCTGCCCAGAAATGAAAAAAAAAGTGAAGATTATCTCCAATGGGTTCTGGGGAACAAATCCACCTGTTTGCCTTCTGATAAATGAGTATTTTGAGACAAAGATGCTTGCTGTGGCAGCCATTTTGTGAATAGACTCAACATGGCAGGCATTTTGAGAAAGTATTGATGAAACTGGTCTGAACATTCCAAGTTGTCTACAGCAGTGTTTTTCAACCAGTGTGCCGTGGGACACTAGTGTGCCTTGAGACATGGTCAGGTGTGCTGTGGGGAAATTAAAATGGGTCCCAAACTACGTGCGGGATACAGCCCAGGGAGGCCATTTATCCAGCCCGCCACCAGCCACCTCCATTCGAACATAAACATTCCCCTCACAATCCTTCCAGCTATCAGCGACAGGAAGAGTGGAGGCACAGGGAACGCTCACTGACCAATCACCTTCTAGGATTCATCCCGACCACTAGCGATGAACCAATAGTAGGCCGCCTCTCATCCACACCCAGGAAGGTCCCTGCTCGGGTGGCCGCACACTTGTCATTGTGTGGCCACGGCGAGTAGTTGAAGCTGCTATTCCTCCCCATGGTCCCAATTTCTAATCCTGGTCAGGACTGGAGGTAAATGTTGCCACCACTAGATGAAGCCTCAGCTGATTATGTCTATCCTGATGGTGTATATAGATATTTGACCTTTTTCTTTTTATAAGAGGCCCCTGCAGAGGGCGATATATTATGTACTGTGTTAGAGTGTCATTTTGGTTGCCCCAGGATTTTGTAAATGTAAAAAATGTGCTGCGGCTCAAAAAAGGTTGAAAATCACTGGTCCACAGACCTTAAAACAGGAGTCCAACCATGGCAACTTTAAAGCTTGTGGACTTCAACTCCCAGAATTCCTTAGTCAGCCATGTTGAAGTCCACAAATCTTAAAGTTGCTAAGGTTGGAATCCCCTGCCTAAGGCTGGGGTATCAAACTTGGCTCACCCCCTTTTGCTAAAATGAGGGTGGGGGTGACCAACATTTGATGCAGGCTGCGAGTTTGACACTCTTACCCTGAGAGGTTTGCTCTTATAAGGAGGAACTTTACGTGTATTAAGAGCGGAGGAAATAGGTTGGAGTCAGAAGACATGCTAGGAACTACTATGGAATTAGGCTGGTTTCCTGGACCAATGGATTTTTCTGTACACTTAGAAGACCCCAGATCTGGGGAAGTCCCCATAACACTGTCTGAAATTAGTATCTTTTTGGAAAAGATTGTCTGGGCAAGGGACTTCATTAAGGAGCTAGATTTTACACATGTTTTAAAGACTAAAACATGTTAGCCATGTTGTTTTGCAAGGTTCAGTTAAAGTTTGCACAAAGCCTGTAAGAATGTTTTGAAGTCTCTAAAGGCAGCACATTCCACTGGACTGTGGAAGTTTTGCCTTTCAGACGCTGCAAAATTCTTTGCCCTTTCAGCTGCAAGATGCAAAAACAATTCCCTCCAGAAATTGTGTCTTTCCTCTTCCAAGTCTTTGTAAAATGTGCCTTCGAGGGACATAAGAGCAGGGATGAATGGAAGCCATTCATGAGGCCCATTGTCCTTTTAAATCAACCATTACTAGTTTTACAAAAATGCTTGGAATGTTTCTTTTCTTCACCACTGATAGTCACGGGCTAGAGAGTGAAAAATATGCTGTTTTTTGCATGGATCCTACTGAGGACTTAGAGAAGGCCCCTTGCTTCAGGGGTGGGGTTCCTCCTCCCTCCCTCCCTTCCTTCCTTCTTTTTTGAATTTAATTTTTTCTTCTTCTGAGCATGCACAGAAGCGTGAGTTTTTCGCACTGTGCATGTGGGCACCATCTTGTTTTTGGCTGCTTTTTTTTTTGTATGATTTTTGGGCACTGCATGCGCACCCACAAGGCATGGGAGGAAGCTAACTGGCAGAGATATAAGTAGGAACTCACCTCTGCCTTGCTTCCTACCTATGAGAATCGCTCAGAAAATAATGCACCACATTTTTTTCTTCCAACAATTATTTATTGAACACAATGAAACTTACACACAAGAAAGAATGTTTCTTCTATACTCCCTATTTTTCCATGTAATCTCCATCCAGTTCTATGACCTTCCTCCAGAGAGACACAAGGTTGTATATGCCCTGTCGGTACCTCTCCTGAAGCCATTTGTGCACTGTGTGAGCCACCTCTAATGGCCTCCCCCTCTGTGCCCAGCGACTAACCGTACTTCTGTCGACTGCAGATTCTCCATAAGTTGTACACAAACATTTGTGAATGTTACCAACAGTTTCTTTCTCCCAGGCGAGAAATTCAGTGATGACACGCTGCTTGTAACGTACATCACTTACACATGCCATTTCGAAACATTGCTGCAGCTTCGCTGTCTGTCTAAACAAATGCAAAATTTACACACGCACTCCTGACAATTCAAATAAGGTATATCAAAGGTTTCGCATTCGTACCATTACTGTAGGCTGAGGGGGGGAAAAGTGGTGCATTACTTTCTGGGAGACCCTAGTATTTATCACAGAGTAGCAGTTAAAAGATGCAGAGCTTGTCAGTGGGAAAGCTTGACCGCTGGGTTTGGTATGGACCCGAATTGTGCGGGTTCGGTTCTCCCATCACTACTCACAACATATCATAAAACAATACACAATAACACATCTGAAATCCAATTAATGTAAATTAATCTAAAACCATTCTAAAAAGGCTAAAACATTAAAAATCATTCATTGAGATTCAAACCACAAACATACTACACACTCATTGACCAGACGCTAGGGTCTAGTGACCCCAAGCCTGGCGGCATAAATAGGTTTTCAGATTCTTGCGGAAGGTGAGGAGGGTGGAGGCAGTAGGACTCTCCGTGGGGAGCTGATTCCCGAGGATCGGTCCCCCCACAAAGAAGGCTCTTCCCCTAGGCCCCACCAAGTGACATTGTCTAGTTGACAGGACCTGGAGAAGGCTGACTTTGTGGGACCTAACCGGATGCTGGGATTTATGCAGCAGAAGGCGGTCCTGTAAGTAGTCTGGTCCGATGCCATGTAGAGCTTTATAGCTCATAACCAACACTTTGAGTCATGATCAGAAAACAATTGGCAGCCAATACAGTCCGCAGTGTATTATGGGTGTGGTCACGCTGTTGTGCACACATGCTTTTGCTATGCAACAACAAAAAAAGTTAGCCATCACTGCCCTAAACACAGTCGGATGCAACTTTTAAAATGATGGACAGCAACTTTTCCCTTTTGAATCCAATTGCTTTTAATGTTACCTAAAAGAAAATTTAGCAATGAGGGAATCTGGGCTTTATACATATAAGATGACACTAGGTAATGCCGTCTTACCATCATAGTTGGGTAGCAAAACACCTACAAGAAATCAGCCAAGCTCAAGGAGCACCAGGGATCCCACAGCTAGCATGGCGGGTAGTTTAGCTAATAGGCCATCGCTAACTCTTGCTCTTAGCTCTGTACTTTGCCCCAGTAGAGCCAGCTTAGATGAGGTGACTCATCTTTAAATAGATAAGACGGGACACTTAGGAGAAATATGATATGGCCCTTAATCCATGAGTCGATCCACGGATACAGTGCGGAAAATAGCACACAAATGCAGATAAGTTGCAATTTAATATGAATGAGTTGCAATAGCCTGCAATTTCAGTCTAGCATTTGGAAAATAGAAGTTGCATTAGCATTTTTATCAGCTACGCCTCTTTGCTGAATTGTTGCCAAATTAGATTCTCCCTACGCTCTTTGGGGGAAATTGGAACATTAAGGCCATTTTCTCTTCATACTATAATTATAATTTCCAGCCAACAGAGATACATTAGATTGGAAATGGATGTTTTTAGTTCTTTCATTATCCCCTATTCTATCAAAGCAAAGGCATACTGATGCATGGTAAATTCTAAATCTGTAGAGTAATTTCCCCACCCATCTGTTTCCACCCAAATGCCTACAATCTTTAGTCAGCAGAAGCCTGCTTGGATCTAATTCTGGATTTTTAAATTAGGTGTCCTGGTCTATTTTTAAAAAAGCTTGCTTGGAGTGAAATAGTGAAAAAAAATCTTCCCATGTGCCTGTCCTCTCCCCAGGAATTATTATAAGGGGTTACTTGTTTTCTCTGATGCTTTGAGTAGCTACAGTGACTTTTCCTCGAATGGGAAAGCGGTGGAAGCTATTTGCTCTCCATGAAGATAAGTCAGGAACATTAATATCCTAGTTCAATGATGACGAATCTGTGGCATGTGGAGCCATATCTGAGGGCATGTGAGATGTTGCCCTTTGTCAGCTCCAGAAGACATGGATGGACCTTGAGTTGACACCTTTAGTCTAGGACAGGGGTAGGCAAATTTGGCTCTTCTATGACATGTGGACTTCAACTCCCAGAATTCCTGAGCTAGCATCATTGGCTCAGGAACTCTGGGAGTTGAAGCCCCCAAGAAGAGCCAACTTTGCCTACCCCTGGTCCAGGAGGTGAAAGGATGTACCGTATTTTTTGGAGTAAAAAGAGGCTGAAAATTTGGGTGCATCTTATACTCTGAATGTAGCTTTTGGGATGCTTCCTCCCCCAGCCTTAATGAGGTGCTAATTATTTTTCCCAACTTGCAGATTTGTTTTTATTGCTACTAACTCCAAAAAAGTTTTTCCCCCCAGCCCTACCGAGGCACTAACAATCTTCCCCACTTGCAGGCTTTTTCAATGCTACTCCGAAGAAGATTTTTCCCAGCCCTAAGTCTTTGCAGGCTTTTTTTCTTTAATTTTTTTTTATTAGTATATAAACTTTAAAAAAGAATACAAAAAAGAAAAAAGTGCATACATTATACTGGCTTGCAGGCTTTTTCGTTGCTACTCTCTACTGTTTTTTCCAGCTCTAATTCTTTGCAGGCTTTCATGTTCTTAATTTCTCCCCACAAACACCCCGAGCCAAGGATGGACAGTCGATACAGTCTTTGGGAGGCAATACCCACCAGGGACTCAGCCAGAGAGTGGACAAGGGAATCTATGTGGCCACATGCGGTTGTAGTAACACACACATACTTCCTTTTGGCACGCAAACCAAAGGAGGTTCACCATCACTGGTCTAGCTCATAAGACTCGTGACCTTTTCCTCAAGAAAGGGGATGGGGTGAGACTAAGTTTAGAATGGATGATGTGAACCACTAGAACCACCAGTTTATATTGTTTTGTGATAGATCACCATATAAACCGCAGCCATTTTGTCAATAGGCGACTATTTTACTGGCCTCCGAATCCCAAACTTTCCTTTCTGGCATCACCCAAAGGCCTCTTCCAAGGCAGGGTTTAGCAATGTGGCTTCTGGGTACTTGGAGCTAAATCCTCCTGAAGTCTGTTGTAAGCTGAGAGGCAAATGATTGAGAAATTCGCCCCTTTATGATTGAAGGCATTTTTAGAAACATAGAAGACTGACGGCAGAAAAAGACCTCATGGTCCATCTAGTCTGCCTGCCCTTATACTATTCCCTGTATTTTATCTTACAATGGATATATGTTTATCCCAGGCATGTTTAAATTCAGTTACTGTGGATTTACCAACCACGTCTGCTGGAAGTTTGTTCCAAGGATCTACTACTCTTTCAGTGAAATAATATTTTCTCACGTTGCTTTTGATCTTTCCCTCAACTAACTTCAGATTGTGTCCCCTTGTTCTTGTGTTCACTTTCCTATTAAAAACACTTCCCTCCTGAACCTTATTTAACCCTTTAACATATTTAAATGTTTCAATCATGTCCCCCCTTTTCCTTCTGTCCTCCAGACTATACAGATTGAATTCATTAAGTCTTTCCTGATACGTTTGATGCTTAAGACCTTCCACCATTCTTGTAGCCCGTCTTTGGACCCGTTCAATTTTGTCAATATCTTTTTGTAGGTGAGGTCTCCAGAACTGAACACAGTATTCCAAATGTGGTCTAACCAGCGCTCTATCACAATCTCCCTCTTCCTGCTTGTTATACCTCTAGCTATGCAGCCAAGCATCCTACTTGCTTTTCCTACTGCCCGACCACACTGCTCACCCATTTTGAGACTGTCAGAAATCACTACCCCTAAATCCTTCTCTTCTGAAGTTTTTGCTAACACAGAACTGCCAATGCAATACTCAGATTGAGGATTCCTTTTCCCCAAGTGCATTATTTTACATTTGGAAACATTAAACTGCAATTTCCATTGCTTTGACCATTTATCTAGTAAAGCTAAATCATTTACCATATTATAGACCCCTCCAGGAATATCAACCCTATTGCACACTTTAGAGTCATCAGCAAATAGGCAAACCTATTTTTTCCCCAATCAAAGCAAAGCAGAAGAAACCTAGAATGAAAACAAGTGTTAAGGCAATTTAGGGAAGTCTTTAGGGAAATCTCTGCAGAAGAGGATGAGTCCTCAAGACATTCTTAAGAACACATTCCACAGCTCATACACTTCATAGGAGATTAAGTGACAAGAGACCATTTCAGACTGAAGGTTTGGTCTTGCTTAGGGATACTGGCAGGTCCATCAGATCTTCTGGCAGGTGGAAGAAGCCCTCTGATGAATAAGCAAGGTGAAGTTTTTTTCCAAAGACAGGCTGATGGGAGATGTAGTCCGCACCTATAAGACACATGAGGGAAGAGAAAGGCCGACAGACATGATATCACCGGAGCGAAGAGCTACTTTATGAAGCCTGGAGAACAAAGCAGAGCTTGTGTGACCATTGCAGCTGCTTAGTCAGCTCCTCTGTCCTTTGAGAGGGAAGTCTTGTTGCTTCTTCAACAAAAGGGGACTGTGATTAATGTGAGGATCATTGGGCCTTTTAAAATAGGCATAAAACCTCGCTGCATTCATGTTGTTTCCCCCCACAATTGCATGTCCAAGCCTGGAGTCTATTTAAGATGCCCAGATTCTAGCTTGGAACTTGGAGTTTTCAGAGAAGGGTGGCATACAAATATCATCATCATTATTATTAATATTATTAATATTTTATTATTATATAATAATTTATTAATAATAATAATATAACCAATGAATTATAGCCATATCTTGAATTCACCTGGCTTGACATTTGAGGACAAAGGGCTTTTGGCTCAAAGGTGCTGTAGCCAATTAGGTCTATGAAAAAAATATATGATTTTGTTCCATGCCGGTGCCAAAGATACTTGTATTTTCTCCCACCGTATCCTCCAGGCGGGGGATGCTGCTCTCGGTGCGCTGCGTATGCAGCTTCAGGTCTCTGGCGCATGTGCATGATGCAAAAATCTTGTGAGGGAACACGAGTGCGCGTGAGATTTCGGCAATTTTTCTTATTTCTATGCATGCGCAGAAGCAAAAAAATACTGAAATCTCGTGCGTCCCCTCGCGAGATTTTGCTTCTGTGCATGCGCAGAAGCAAAAAGACCACCGAAATCTGTCACGTGCGTCCCCTCGTGAGGTTTTGCTTCTGTGCATGCGCAGAAGCAAAAAGACCACCGAAATCTCATGCACGTCTCCTCGTGAGATTTTGCTTCTGTGCATGCGCAGAAGCAAAAAGACCACCGAAATCTCTCACTTGCATCCCCTTGCGAGATTTTGCTTCTGTGCATGCGCAGAAGCAAAAAGACCACCGAAATCTCACGTGCGTCTCCTCGTGAGATTTTGCTTCTGTGCATGCGCAGAAGCAAAAAGACCACCGAAATCTGTCACGTGCGTCTCCTCGTGAGATTTTGCTTCTGTGCATGCGCAGAAGCAAAAAGACCACCGAAATCTCTCACGTGCGTCCCCTTGCGAGATTTTGCTTCTGTGCATGCGCAGAAGCAAAAAGACCACCGAAATCTGTCACGTGCGTCCCCTCGTGAGATTTTGCTTCTGTGCATGCGCAGAAGCAAAAAGACCACCGAAATCTCTCACGTGCGTCCCCTTGCGAGATTTTGCTTCTGTGCATGCGCAGAAGCAAAAAGACCACCGAAATCTCTCATGTGCGTCCCCTTGCGAGATTTTGCTTCTGTGCATGCGCAGAAGCAAAATTTCATGAGGACGCACGCAGGCCAGAGATCCAAAACTGCAATGCGCAGCTCCATTTTTACTACAGGTGCGGCATCCTCATCCGTACCAGTAGGAGCCCGATACTGATATCCTCCGAGGAGACCTCTCTTTGAGGTTCTTTCCCTCATTTTGTTGGGTCTGTTGTTCCCCCACCCTCCTGGCCTTCTGAAAAGGCTTAAAAACATGCCTGTGCCGGCAGGCCTGGGGCTATTGAGCTATGACACTTTGCTTCGGCCAGTATATATGAATGATAGATGGATGATTTTTTTTTTTAATATTGGGGTTTTTAATTTTGTATGTTGTTTTATTGTTGTATACCGCCCTGAGTCTGTCAGGAGATAGGCAGCTCAAAAATCAAAATCTAAATAAATTAATCTAATGTATGTTTCCTAGTTTAAGAATGGAAAATTAGAATATAACCTGGAAAGGTGGGGGGGGGGATTATACTTCCTTTTGTAAATAAGTTGTAATGTGCTCCCCGCTCCCCCAGCCTCATTCTAACCCAAATCTTTCTCTTTTTTATTTATCCTTGGAAGTTCTGGGAAGTGATCAGCGATGAACACGGAATCGACCCAACTGGAACCTACCATGGTGACAGTGATCTACAACTGGATCGCATCAGTGTTTACTACAATGAGGCTACTGGTAAGCCACCTTCCCCTTTTCCTCCGCCCTCACTGTATTGGTGTGATTTGATCCAAATGTTTTCCAGCAAATTAAATGTGAACCCTTGTTGAATTTCCTTGTTGGTTTTCTCCAGAATCATTCCTTCCATTACGTCTTTCTACATTAAAATTTAATATGAGAGGAATATAGAAATAAGTGTATGGGCAGGAAGTTATAGTCTGAGATTGCTAAGAGTCTGAGCTTGCTAAGGATCTCAATATTTGTTATGTGAATTTAAAAGTAAGTTTCTAAGAGTTATTTTTAAACACTTGACTTATGACCAACCCCCAAAAGGGGACTTATATGACTCAGGTCCAAAACTCCCCTTCCTGTGGTGATGTGCATTTAAGATTTTTGCAGTATCTCATGGTGACGTGGTTGAATTTTTAATTTTTTTATTTTTTTTTATCTTTAAACATGGTAACATTTATTGCACAAATCTACATCCAAATTTCTTACTTTGCAATTCACATATCTATTTAATATAAATCAGATCTTTCCACATCCCGATTCTTAGTCTTTTCCACAATGTCTTGTTGCAGTAATAATGTGTAGTGATGCATATTTAATATCCTTTGGTTGTTGCATTCTTATTATCCCTAATAAAAAGAATTCCGGAGTTGGTTGCAACATTTGTCTTCCTGTAATCTGTTGCAACCAATCATGAATCTTTTTCCAGTTCTTCTATGCTTTAGGGCATAACCACCACATATGAAAAAAGTTACCTACTTTTACATTGCCAACAAGCATTTTATGACAGTTTTGCTGAAAATTGGTACTTGGGGTTTTTGGCAAAACCACACCACCATAACAAACCATGGGTTTGCATAATAAATAGGGAATTTGCTTTATGACTGCCATATTCACTTAACTGCTACAAAAAAATTGTAAAATCGGATATGTCATATAACATAAAACAAGTTATACAACCTGTGATCATAATGGGCAGGCTCCATTATGAACTACCTGTATTAAATTTAAAAGTCTGGCTCAGGATTAAACTTCATCTTACTCTACAAATATAGCCTAATAAATTGGATTGAGAAAGATGTATCCCAACAAGTATTGGAAAGTATTTTATTTTTTATTGATTATAACACAAAAAGACAAAGACAGACACGCAACATTGGGTTATTTATTACCCCATTATTGTCAGAGATATTGGAGGCATTAATATTTGTAATATTTTAATATCATATTGAAATGCTTCTTTTCCCCATCTCTCTCCCCCACCCCCTTTTTTGTACCTCTGATACTCACTTCTGTGTTCGTTTCCACCCATCCTATATATTGAGGCTCTCCAAACTTGGCAACTTTGTGGACTTCAACTCCCAGAATTCCTTAGCCAGCCCTTTTGTTCCAGCTGGAGAATTCTGGGAGTTGAAGTCCACAAGGCTGCCAAGTTTGGAGGTCCCTGCTATTGATAAGGAATATCTGACATCCTTTAATTTGTTGACTGCCTTACCAATGCTCAGCCTCTCCTCTGAAATCTTAACAACTAGGCAAAAATCAAAGCTATTTGATAGCTAGAACTCAATTACTGTAATTTGGTTTTACATCAGAGGAAACTTAACTTTGCTACTGCAATGGACTTTCTGTTTACACCTGTTTGTTTTTTTTGTTTCTCCAGGTGGCAAATATGTTCCACGTGCCATCTTGGTCGATTTGGAGCCAGGAACCATGGACTCAGTGCGTTCTGGGCCTTTTGGACAAATATTTAGACCAGATAACTTTGTATTTGGTAAGGACCTATCTCTTTGCCTGCATCCTTTGGTACCTCTAGCTACATGATGGGGGGGAAATATAGGATTAGAGTAGGTTTGAGTAACCAGTGTCTTCGTCAAATTGTGAATGCGTCTTGATAATTTACTTTGCTATTTAAAGAGGAAGAGAAAATCTTTGCAGAACTTTGACACAATAGGAGGGGTAGGCAAACATAAGCGATTTTAGAAGAAGCTGGAATAGCTATTTCTTCTGGAATGTTTGGTGTTTGCCTTCCAGGTTTTAGATCTCTCTCTGCTGTGTGAACTTCAACTCCCAGAATTCCTGAGCTGGCAAAAAAAGGATTCCGGGAATTGAAGCCCACCCAATTTTCAAGGGATTGTCACAGTTCATTAAAACCTAAACTGATGCACTCCAGATGTGCTAGGCTGGCTGTAAATAGAATTGTAACCCCAGACATTTGGAGGACACTCAAAAAAGGATTTTATTGAATAGAGCAGTGATTTTCAACCTTTTTTGAGCCGCGGCACATTTTTTACATTTACGAAACCCTGGGGCACATTGAGCGGGGGGGGGGGGGCTAAAAAAGTTTGGACAAAAAAATCTCTCTCTCTTCCTCTCCTTCACTATTTCTTTCTCCCTCCCTCTTTCTCTCCCTTCCTTCCTCTTTCTCTCTCTATCCCTCTTTCTTTCTCTTCCTTCCTTCCTGTCTTTTTTGCTCTCTTTCTCTCTTCCTCCCTCCCTCTATGTCTTTCTCTCCCTCTCCTTCCCTCCCTCTCTTTCTCTCTCTCTCTTGCTTTCTCTCTCTCTCTTGCTCTCTCTTTCTCTCTTTCTCTTGTTTTCTCTCTCTCGCTTGCTTGCTTTCTCTCTCTCTTGTTCTATCTCTTTCTCTCTTTCTTTCTCCCTCTTTCTTTCTTTCTCTCTCTCTCTTTCTTTCTCTCTGAGCTTCACGGCACACCTGACCATGTCTCACGGCACACTGGTTAAAAAACATTGGAATAGAGAACCAGATTGTTCTACTGGTTTAAGGTACTGGACTAGAAACCAAGGGATTATGAGTTCTAGTCCTGCCTTAGGCATGAAAAACTGGGTGGTTCACCTAATGTCAGGGGTTATTGTTATGGGGAAAATAGAAGGGAGAAATATTAGACATGTTTGCTGCCTGAAGTTATTTATAAAAATAAGATTGATTGATTGATTGTATTTATATATTGCTCACTCCAAAATGGATTCAGAGCCGTTAACAACAATCATAAATACAACAGAAATAAAAAACAATAAAAATACAACATAAAAATCAACAATGCAGTAAATAAAATAATATCATTTTAAAAAAGCCATACAGGATTGTCAATCCTAATTCCAGGACTGACGGGAAAAAGCTAGGTAGTATGGAGATGGTGTGGATCTCTGGGGGAAGTTGATTCCACAGGGTTGGAGCCACCACAGAGAAGGCACCGCCAACTGACATTATTTGGAGAAGGCCGACTCTAGGCCTTTACAGGCCACAGCGAGGTATGAGGAAGGAGGCGGTCCCATAAATAATCTGGCCCTGAGCCATTTAGGGCTTTAAAGGTGAATAAAGGGGAGGACATAAATAAAAATAAGTGATTTTTATTTTCCCATTATATAATTGAGTCCCTTAGAGAGAAAGATAAGGGTCAAGGCTCAATCAAAATGAGCCTCTATCTGTCCACCCTGACATGCCTCCATTGTTGTGAACTAATGGAAGATGCAGAGTTGAGTCATATTCCCAATAGAAAAAGAATTATAAATGTTTTTGTTCCGTGGACAGATAGAGGCAATCAACAATGCAATTAAGATTTCCTGAAAGACCAATAATCTGCTAAATGCATTTTTAGATGAGGAGTAGAAACAGCTCCTCTTTTATTTGTTTCTTCTGTATTCCCTCGTCCCTTGTATAAGAGAAGGCTAGCAAAACAGATTATTTCGCTTCTGCTTCAAAGCCTCTGGAGATTAGAGAGGTCTGAATATTGGATTTGGAGGAGTATGGAGGACATGTTTTTAATTCACCATAGAAGTTAGTCGTCAGGTTCTGCCAGTGGCCTTTCCAAATAGCAACTCTCTAGAATCCATTGAGTTGAATCAAAGGGATTTTTTTACTGAGAGAAAACTGGATGCAGTAAAGTCAGGCGGAATCTGAGGTTCCCATACAAAACCTAAAGCAATTCCGTCAGTTGCCCTGACCCAACCCCCAATGAGATGCTGAGAAGATGTTTTGAGAACACTGGGATGCTAGGCAGATAAACAGTTGACACGCCAGACACAAAGGCCTTGGGACCTGGCAAAGACTGGCAGGGAAGAGGTCCATCTCAGAAGATGGGCCCCCTTCCCTAATTCCCAGGCAAAAGGTACAAGTGAAAAAATCCCAAGCATGTCACTCCCCTTCTCCCCCCATGCATAATGGAAGGACACCGTGAAGCACAATCGGTAGCAGTTGCAGCCGGTATGATCTAACATAATGTCCCAGTAGATAAAACCTATGTGAGGACACATGCACGAGGGAGATTTTCGGCGGTTTTTGCTTCTTCTTTTTTTTGTTGCTTCCGTGCGTGCACAGAATTTGCTCATGTACATGTCCTCAGCACTAGATTTGTCTTCTGATGCATGCGCCCGCTCACCCTGGTCACCATGAGGGCCAGAGAAGAGGAGCCCCTGCCTGACCAGAAGGGTGGACCTGACATTACATAACTAAGGCCGTCATATATTGTGTTGGACCTGATGGGTTAGTTCAGTGCTGCAGCTGGAGATCTCTCAGCCTTGGAGCAACTGGCTTGAGTTACCGGGGGTGTCTTTAAAAGATTTAGATCTATGTCAATACTTTCCCAGGTTCTAAATCCATCTTGAAAGCTGGCCTAGCAAAAATGTCTTTGCTTGAAGCAAGGATTGGAAGAGTGATGATAGACTCTTTCTGAAAGCAAAATGGGGCATATAAATCCAATCAATCCATAAGATTCATAGATCACACTAAGCCATAGTTGCTTAACCCTAATTGACTCAACCAACTGCACATCAAGCTAAGCCATCAAACCATGGCTTACGGTCTGCAGTGAATAAGTGGTGTGATAAACCAAACAGATGGTGTATTGTCACCAGCCAGACCCCTTCTTAAAGGAAAGATGGACAGAAGATTGATTAGATATGGATGGGTGGGTGGATTTCCCCCTATTTTAAATTGGATATATCACCAGGATCTCAGAACTTGGGATTCATACAAGATGCATGACTGTGAAGAGTTTTAAGGTCCCCTTCTATGGTGGGTTTGAAGAATAGGTGTTGCACGTTCAAATAGATAATCTATATGGGAAAAGGCCAAGAAAGTAGAAGTAGCTAGGTAGCTAAGTAGTCAAAGGGAAAGATGGCTACCTAACCCAAGGATAGGCAAAGTTGGCTCTTCTATGACATGTGGACTTCAACTCCCAGAATTCCTGAGCCAAACATGCTAGCTCAGGGATTCTGGGAATCGAAGTCCACATGTTATAGAAGAGCCAACTTTGCCTACCCCTGACCTAACCTAATTTAATGATTTATTCCCCGTCTTCTTTTGCACCTTTCAGGCCAGAGTGGTGCTGGTAACAACTGGGCTAAAGGTCATTATACCGAAGGTGCCGAGCTGGTGGATTCAGTCCTAGATGTTGTGAGGAAGGAAGCCGAGAGTTGTGACTGCCTACAGGGATTCCAGCTGACCCACTCTCTAGGGGGTGGGACCGGTTCCGGAATGGGCACCCTACTGATCAGCAAGATCCGCGAAGAATACCCTGACCGTATCATGAATACCTTCAGTGTGGTGCCCTCTCCCAAGGTCTCCGATACAGTGGTGGAGCCTTATAACGCTACCCTCTCAGTCCACCAGCTGGTGGAGAACACAGACGAGACCTACTGTATCGACAATGAAGCCCTTTACGACATCTGTTTCCGCACCCTCAAGCTGACCACCCCAACCTACGGGGATCTGAACCACCTGGTCTCCGCCACCATGAGCGGGGTAACCACCTGTCTCCGCTTTCCCGGACAGCTGAATGCCGATCTCCGCAAGCTTGCAGTAAACATGGTCCCCTTCCCTCGGCTCCACTTTTTCATGCCCGGCTTCGCTCCTTTGACCAGCCGCGGCAGCCAACAATACCGGGCCCTCACAGTCCCCGAGTTAACGCAGCAAGTTTTCGACGCCAAGAACATGATGGCAGCCTGCGACCCCCGCCACGGACGCTATCTAACGGTGGCCGCCGTCTTCCGAGGCCGCATGTCCATGAAGGAGGTGGACGAGCAGATGCTGAACGTGCAGAACAAGAACAGCAGCTACTTCGTCGAGTGGATCCCCAACAACGTCAAGACGGCCGTGTGCGACATCCCACCCCGCGGCTTGAAAATGGCGGTCACCTTCATCGGCAACAGCACGGCCATCCAGGAGCTCTTCAAGCGCATCTCCGAGCAGTTCACAGCCATGTTCCGCCGCAAGGCTTTCCTGCACTGGTACACGGGCGAGGGCATGGACGAGATGGAGTTCACTGAAGCGGAGAGCAATATGAACGACCTCGTCTCCGAATATCAGCAGTACCAGGACGCCACGGCCGAGGAAGAGGAGGATTTTGGAGAAGAGGCAGAGGAAGAAGCCTGAGGCTAAACCTCGCGCCCTTTCGACTCCTGATCAACAAGTCCTCACAAAATAAAAAAAATAAAATTTTGTTTTTTGCATCTCCACCTTCTGTTTCCTTCTCTTTTCTTCTCAAAACCTAACCTGTCTGCTCTCTTTTTTTCAGACTTTTCCTCACCAGGCAGCCTCCAGCGATGGTTTAAACTTATCTTGGGCTTTTGTTACATATAGTACTTTTTTTTTTAGTCGTGGCAGGTACCCAGTAAAATCAGTTTCAGGGGAAGCCGTGTGGAGACACTGGGAAAAAGGTTGCAGATCCTTCCTTGCCTGTAATTCTTGCTGTATTTATTATTCCCCAACTTTCAATATCCCTGTCGCCAACTTTAGTGCAACACTGCAGCTTCAAGGGCCTCCAGCTAAGACAAGGAAGTAGACAGTTTGGAGCAGACTTGTTTAGATTTCTTTTAAGACGGAAACACTTCCTTGTTTTGCCAAAAGCTCCTTTCAACTTCCTGGCTTTTGCCTTAAAGGCATTTGTCCTCTCTATCTGCAATGGAGAAATCCTTGCATGGGCTGGATTTGGCTTTTTTTTTTTTCTTTCATCGGTTTTGTGTCATATATCCACACCCCACCCGGTTTATGCCACTCAAGGATGGTGTCTTTCAAAGAGGCACCTTAGTTTTGTGCAGAGGAAAATAGGGGGGGAAATTTACCTACCGGGTATTCATTTGGTAGCGTCCTTATAGTCTGATCAGCTTAGGGCTGGGAAAAAAATCATTTTAGGAGGGAGTACCAATGAAAACAAGCCTGGAAAGATCATTAGTACCTTGTTAGGGCTGAAACAAAAAGCTACATTCAGACCCAAATTTTTAACCTTTTGGGGGGCGGAGGTGCGTCTTATACTCCAAAAAATACTCCAAAAATAGAGTATATCACAGATTCATGTCTGGACAAAACTAAAAAAACAAACAAACCTCAAAAGTATTTTGCTCCCTAACATGAGCATTTATTGAGACTTCAGCTTTAAACTTCATTCCTAATCTTAGCTGAATCATCAATTGAACATTGCTAAACTCTGTTCTTTTGATTACAATTCCACCCATGGTCCAAAGAAGTGTCTCCTTTGCAAATGTCCTAAATAACATTTGAGACTTGTCTTAGCAATGAAAGCAGAAAAGCTAAAGACTTTTCTAAGGGACGGTGGTTAGTTTTGGACCATAAAGGCATATCCATGTTTTGTTTTGTTTTAAGAACGAATTTTAATACAGAGCATAAGATGTGCTAAAAAGGAAGCTCATTTCAACCTCATTCAGATTTGGTGCTTATAAAGGTACACCTCTTAATTTGCTGCTCAAAGAAGGAATTCTATTCAATCTGAAGGAAGGAAAGGTGGCATGTAAGTTCTAATTATTTAGAATTGTTTTAGGGAGAGGCGTAGAGAGGTGGGTTGTAAGGGTATGTCTGCTGCAAAGGAAATACGAAGGAAGCTCAAATGTTCCCGGATGTGCAAATGGGCAATGCACGATGGAATGGATCTTTATCCATTCAGTTATTTGCTCCAGGTTTACTTAATACATGACTTGCCATCTTGTTTGCAGAGGTAGACTGCTATTGTGTTTAAGTGGTAGCAAGCATCAAATATAGGGAAGGCATTTTGTTAGTGGAATGGCATAAGACACATTCACTTTTCCCCCCCCTAGATGGAATATTTTTGGCTAGATGGGTCATCCCTAGAAGACTGCCTTGTATATCAGTATTTCTCAACTCAGCAACTTCCAAGATGCGTGAGCTCTGTCCTGCCTTTCTCTTGCTTGTTGATCCAACTTTTTTCCTCATTTGCCTTCTTGGCTTTTTCTTCTTTAGAAAAAAAAATCCCTGTTTGTATTTGAAAAGTCCTGTGAACAAATAAAAGTTGTTTTTTTAAATGCTTTCTTTGCCTGGAGTGAATCGGATCATTCACCTTGTGTGAGAAGAGCCTCAATCCTCCATTTCTTTTTAAAAAAGTGGAATTTCCTAACTGGTAAGAGTCATCCGTCTGTCACGTTGGGTAAAATTTGACTGAACTCTAGAGAAAGCAATGGGAAGGCTGGCTAGCCAGTTTAGGAAGAATGAACATGTTAGTATGTACCTTCGACATACACTCAGCAGAGTTGTTGCAGTGGTGTAGATAATGTGGGCTAGCCAGTTAAAGACTCAGACTTAGTATTAACAATATTTAAAAATATACAACAATATTAACAAGAGATTACAAACCGCACACAGGTAGAATAATACAGAACTACAATCATAGTTCCTTCTAAGCTGAGCAGTGAGCAATCGCTCACTTAAAAATCATCAACTCATTTTCCAAACCTGCCCAGAAGCCGAGAGGGAAGGGGAGAGAGAGGAAGAGAGAGAAACAGATAGAAAAAAGAGGAAGAAAAAGAATGGGAGTAAGGAAGAGAGAAAGAAAATCAAAATCTAGTTTGAAACTAGCTCAACTATTTAAGTGGCATTTTGATATTGATAAGAGTTGCCCTATTATGAGCTCACTGTTATAGACACAGTACAGTATTTTATTTTGAAATTCTCTGATGCAAAACGGTGGGTTTTTTAAAAAAAAAAATTATTTCTGTGCCGCCCAGTCCCAAAGGGACTGCCGCTCAGACACTATACTTTTCCGCCCACCCCCCAAAAAATTAGAGGGAACACTGACCACAATCAGATATCTATATCTTTAATAACTGTCTTTCAAATGGTACAGGTTTTCTCAATTGCTGTATCTCCAAAGAAGTTATAATCTTAAAGTTCAACCTAAACAATAACTTCAAGGCAGGGCATTTCTTGCAGAATTAAAATAAACGGGTGACCACTCGAGAGCACTTAACTGGTTATATACATGAAATGAGACTAATTTTTATTTAAAAACAACAACAACAACAACAAAGCAATAATAGGATATTGTTTAATCAATAATCTCATATCTCTGGAAAAGATTTGGAGAGGCTGGGAAAATACGACCATCCTTTCGACTCGGGAGAGTTATTACTTCTTTCAAGACTTTAGCTTCTTGGGCTTGCAGCTAAACCAGTGCAATTAATTTTTCCTTTTCCTCAATATCTGCTCTGCGAGGTCCTTGATCAGCTAAGATTGATTGGAAAACATGTTATCAGGTAAAGGTTCCCACGCATATGTGTGCTAGTAGTTGCCACCTCTAGGAGAGGTGCTCATCTCCGTTTCTAAGCCGAACAGCCCAGTGCTGTCCAAAGATCATGTGGCCGACATGACTAAACATCAAAGGCGCATGGAGTGCTGTTGCCTTCCCACCAAAGTATTTTTTTACATTTTTTATGTGCTTCTGAACTGCTAGGCTGGGACAAGTAGCAGGAGCTCACTCCGTTATGAGGCACTGGGGATTTGAACCGCTGACCTGGCCACCTCATTGACAAGCTCAGCCATCTTAGCCACCACTTCCCTGTTACCAGTTACAGAGGTGTAAATTATTGCATGGGGGAAAAATGCTGGAAAAGAAGATTTTTTTTTACAGAAAAGATCACTGCTGTCAGATTTTTTTATTATTCAGATTTGTATGGCACCCAACTCACAAGGGACTCTGGGTGGCTCATAACCAAAGAATAAAACATACAATATAACATTAAAACCCCTTAAAACAATCTAACACGGTTTAAAACACCAAGAATTAAAAAACGAAGCAGTTAAAAACCATATATGTCATTAATGGCCAGATCCCAATGGTGTACCATCAGATCAACAGTTTTTTGTCACCCACCACTGGGGAGACCATATTGATGCATTGAACAATACACCACAACTTAAATCTCATTTAACTCAGGAGCCTTGTTCCTTATTCCTTGCCTTGTTAGATCAAGTTTGTTGGTTGGCCAGGTGACCCATCAAGAGTGGTGAGACTTTTGCATTTATCAGAAGCTGGTTGGCTTAATGGGCCTCTATCCTGATAAACTCCACTGGCATTTTAATTAATATTAATAACTTCATTGGTATTTTTAGATCATATTCACACATTCTTATTGAGTCACTTTCTGCTGCCTCTGCTGGCAGAAATCTAGATTTTGGGAGAGAGAGAGAGAATTTTTTTTTTTTTAAAGCACTGGGTAAGTAGGTGGGCGCCGATCCTGGCCTCCTATCCAGAAAAGGCTGAACTATGGCTCAGTTATATCAAACCTCAGATGTCAAAAACATCTGCTGTCCAAAGACAAGTTTGCTTCAAGTGAAGTTTCCTCCAGATAACTTAAATGGGCATGTTAAAGATATAATAATAATAATAATAATAATAATAATAATAATAATAATAATAATAATAATATAATTATTATATAATAATATCACCTCGAGGTTCGATTACTGCAACCCTCTCTACATGGGGCTACCTTTGAAAAGTGTTCGGAAACTCTAGATCGTGCAGAACGCGGCCATGAGAGCCATCGTGGGGCTTCCCAGATTCGCCCACGTATATACAACACTCCGTGGCCTGCATTGACTGCCGATCAATTTCCGGTCACAATTCAAAGTGTTGGTTATGACCTTTAAAGCCCTACATGGCATTGGACCAGAGTACCTCCGGAACCGCGTGCTACCGCACGAATCCCAGCAGCCAATAAGGTCCCACAGAGTTGGCCTTCTCTGGGTCCCGTCGACTAAACAATGCCGTCTGGCGGGCCCCAGGGGAAGAGCCTTCTCTGGGGTGGCACCGGCCCTCTGGAATCAACTCCCCCCGGAGATTAGAACTGCTCCCACCCTCCTTGTCTTCCGTAAACTACTTAAGACCCACCTATACCACCAGGCAAGGGGGATTTGAGACATCTTTCCCCCAGGCTCATTATAATTTATGTTTGGTATGTATGTGCTGTTTAGTTTTTAATTATGATGGGGGTTTTAGTTATTTTTAATATTAGATTTGTGCCATTATAATATTGTTTTTATCATTGTTGTGAGCTGCCCCGAGTCTTCGGAGAGGGGCGGCATACAAATCTAATAAATTGAATTGAATTGAATTGAATAATAATCAACAACAATAATATAATAATAGCAATATAACAACAACAACTACAACAGAGTTGGAAGGGACCTCAGAGGTCTTCTAGTCCAACCTCCTGCTTAGGGAGGAAACTACACTACTTCAGACAGATGGCTGTCCAACATCTTAAAAATTTCCAATGTTGGAGCATTCACAACTTTTGGAGCCAAGATTAATTGTTCTAACTATCAGGAATTTTCTCTTCAGTTTCAAGTTACTTCTCTCCTTGTTTAGTTTCCGCCCATTACTTCTTGTTCTACCCTCAGGTGCTTTGGAGAATAGGTTGACTCCTGCAAGGAGTTCAAATTCCCAGTCTGGTGTACCACCTCAAGATTTACTGTTGTTTCCCCACTATTGCCATATTCTAAAGCAGGGGTCCTCAAACTTGGCAACTTTTAATGACTTGTGGACTTCAACTCCCAGAATTGTCCAGCCAGGCTGGAGAATTCTGGGAGTTGAAGTCCACAAGTCATAAAGTTGTCACGTTTGGGGACCTATGTCCTAAAGAGAACAGAATCTGCTTAAATTGAGGGGAGGATCAGCCAAGGTTTATTCATTTTTATCCCATAAGTAACTCAAAAGCAGCAAACATACCTAACACACATTTCTCATATTTTCCCCCAAAAAACCCCAACCCAATGGTGGAGAGTAACTTGCCCAAAATCACCCAATGGGCTTTCTTTCATGCCTAAGGGAGGACTTGAACTCATAGCCTCCTGGTTTCTAACGACTACACCAAATTGGTCAACACAATTTTCTCTCTTGTAGTGCCCTCCAAATGTCTCTCGGGTTGCAATTCTATTTATACCCAAACCATGAAAATGAGAACCTAGCACATATGGAGGTCATCAGTTAAGGTGTCAATGAAGTGCGACAAGATTGCACTGTATGTGTGTGTGTGTGTGTGTGTGTGTTTTGGGGGAATGCTCTATATATACTGCTCAAAAATAAATAAATAAAGGGAACACTCAAATACCACATCCTAGACCTGAATGAACGAAATACTCTGATTGAATGCTTTGTTCTATTTAATAATAATAATAATAATAATAATAATAATAATAATAATAATTTAATAATAATAATAATTTATTACATTTGTATGCCGCCCTTCTCCGAAGACTCGGGGCAGCTCACAACACAACAATAACACAATACATTACAAATCTAATAATAAAATTTAAAAATCAATTTAAAAACATTAATAAACATAACCAGTATTATAAAATCGCCAACTACGCAATCGTACACATTCAACCCAGTCCATCATACAACAGAGGTCGGAAAACACAACGAAGGGGGGGAGGTAATTATCCCCAACCCTGGCGACAAAGGTGAGTCTTCAGCATTTTAGGGAAGGCGAGGAGGGTGGGGGCTGTTCGAATCTCTGGGGGGAATTGATTCCAGAGGGCCGGGGCCACCACAGAGAAGGCTCTTCCCCTGGGCCCCGCCAGATGATATTGTTTAGTCGACGGGACCCGGAGAAGGCCAACTCTGTGGGACCTAATCGGGCACTGGGATTCGTGCGGCAGAAGGTGATCCCGGAGGTATTCTGGTCCGATGCCATGTAGGGCTTTATAGGTCATAACCAACCTTTTGAATTATGACCGGAAAGTTGAATGTGCACAACAGCATGTGAAATTGATGGTCAATCAGTGTTTTTTCCTAAGTGGACAGTTTGATTTCACAGAAGTTTGATTTACTTGGAGTTATATTCTGTTGTTTGAGTGTTCCCTTTATTTTTTTTTGAGCAGTGTATTTCCTTCTGGGGTGCACTTTCTTCTCCCTCTTGTAAACAAAGGCTGCAAAAAACCAGATGGGAGGAAGTGGTAAGCGGGCCGCTGCTCCATGTTGCAGATGGGAAAAAGGCTACCGGAGAAGGAAGGGGGCAGGGTGTGGGTTTGGGTTCTGCCTTTCCATACATGGTAGCAGCCAGGCTCCGGTGTGGATCACGCTGTGGGGAGCTATCATACTTTCTACGTGCTTTTTAATTGATTGATTGATTGATTGATTTTGTCCAATATACAATGAAGGTTTTAGTGGGTATACACATAGTAAAATACACAATGAAGGTTATAGAGGATATACTCATAGTAAAATATATCTAAGAAAGAATAGAAGATATAGGAATAAAACATATCAATGAAAGAATAGAAGAAGAGATATAGGAATAGAAGAAAGGTATAGGAGATATAGGAGAGCAATAGGACAGGGGACGGAAGGCACTCGGGGCGGCTCACAACATAACAGTAATACAATACATTACAAATCCAATAGTAGAAAAATTAAATCAATTTAAAAAACATTAATAACATAGTAAAATCCCTAACTATACAATCATACACATTCAACCTAATCCATCATACAGTATGGCCAGGGGGGAGAAGGTGATAATTATCCTCACGCCTGGCGACAAAGGTGGGTCTTCAGCATTTTACGGAAGGCAAGGAGGGTGGGGGCTGTTTGAATCCCTGAAGGGAGTTGATTCCAGAGGGCTGGGGCCGCCACAGAGAAGGCTCTTCCCCTGGGTCCCGCCAGGTGACATTGTTTTGTCGACGGGACCTGGAGAAGGACCACTCTGTGGGACCTAACCGGCCGCTGGGATTCGTGCGGCAGAAGGCGGTCCCGGAGATATTCTGGTCTGATGCCATGTAGGGCTTTATAGGTCATAACCAACACTTTGAATTGTGAACGGAAACTGATTGGCAGCCAGTGCAGGCCGCGGAGTGTTGACGAAACGTGGGCAGATCTTGGAAGCCCCACGATGGCTCTAGGGCAGTGATGACGAACCTTCTTTGGTTCGCGTGCGTGCGTGCCCTCACTCATTCCCTCTTCCTCCTCACCAAGCGGGGGTTGCTACTCACTGCCACTACCAATGCGATGCGCATGCAACATGCAGGAGCGCACATCCCAGAGATTTTGCGCATGGGCATGTGCAGAAATAAAAATGTTGCATGAGGATGTGCCTATGAAATTTTGGTGATATTTTTTGCTTCTGTGCAGGCGCAGAAACAAAATTTTACTGTGATGTACGCGGGCGCTTACTGTGATTGAAACATTTAAATATGTTAAAGGGTTAAATAAGGTTCAGGAGGGAAGTGTTTTTAATAGGAAAGTGAACACAAGAACAAGGGGACACAATCTGAAGTTAGTTGGGGGAAAGATCAAAAGCAACATGAGAAAATATTATTTTACTGAAAGAGTAGTAGATCCTTGGAACAAACTTCCAGCAGACGTGGTTGGTAAATCCACAGTAACTGAATTTAAACATGCCTGGGATAAACATATATCCATCGTAAGATGAAATACAGGAAATAGTATTAGGGCAGACTAGATGGACCATGAGGTCTTTTTCTGCCGTCAGTCTTCTATGTTTCTATGACACAGAGCTATGCTACTGGTGCGCAGTGTGGCACGTATTTGGTAGCAACCCGATACTGCTCCCCAACTCTCGTGCTGCCCCTGTGCATGCGCATAACCACACACACACATGCGCACAGGCCTCATTGAAGCCTGGGATGGTGAAAAACAGCAAAATGGGCAAACCGGAAGTTCTAAAAATGGACTTCCGGTTTGCCCATCGTGTTGTTTTTCACATTCTGGAGGCTTCAGGGAAGTTTCCTGAAGGTTCGGAGTCCAAAAAACAGCACAAAGGGCAAACCGGAAGTCTGTTTTTCCAAACTTCCGGGCTTCAGGGAAGTTTTCCTAAAGTCTCCGGCGGGCGAAACGACCTTTTCGGCTGCTCATCTGATATGGCTCCATGTGCCACCTGTCCTAGGTACGTCATTGCTGCACTAGATCAAAATGGCTGCAAAAACAATTTCCTTCGAGCCGGAATCGAACCAGCGACCTAAGGATGACTCAAGCAGCCTTCTACAGTCCTCCGCTCTACCAGCTGAGCTATCGAAGGAAAGCTGCCTGTTCTTGCTCACTCTTTCTCTCTCTAGCTCTTCATAAAATATCTGCTGATGCCAATCGTATAATAGGAGCTGATTTCGCATTCCTTGAAATAGCCTGGAGTGAGTTCTACGCAGGTGCAACTTCAGAGGCGCCGTGGCTTATGGAAAATGTAGTTTAGACCCAAACTGGGCCAAATGCCAGAAAACAGCATAAGGAACTAATGGGAACTCACCGGAATTCTGACGATCCTAGACGGGCGGGAATTTAGAAAGTTTATTTTCAATAATGATTAAACGGAAGCACATTGCTTTTTAATCTGGGTTTTTTTTCCCTGTTTCCCTCAAAGACTAGAATTTTTTTTTCATGGTGGCTAAATAGCTAATGGCAAGCAGCCAACTCTGCACTTAGCCTGATGGGTTTTCATCCCTTTTCAGGCAGGATGTGTGAGCTTTACGTCATCCAGGCGGGGAAACAGCCTTGAGCCATAGGAAAGGGGCCCAGCAGATGTTCCTTTTGTTCTCTGTCATTCTTTCGCAAACCCACATCTGTCACGTTGTGTCTTTCAGGGCTGCTGTGAAATCCTCGACCTCTTGTAACTGGCGTTTATTGATTGATTGATTGATTGATTTTGTCCAATACACAATGAGGGTTTTAGTGGGTATACACATAGTAAAATACATGATGAAGGTTATAGAGGATATACTCATAGTAAAATACAGTGTTCCCTCAATTTCCGTGGGGGATGTGTTCTGAGACCGCCCGCGAAAGTCGAATTTCCACGAAGTAGAGATGCAGAAGTAAATACACTATTTTTGGCTATGAACAGTATCACAAGTCATCCCTTAACACTTTAAACCCCTAAACTGCAATTTTTCTCTCTCTCTCTACCTTCCACTCTCCCCCCTCTTGCTCTCTCTCTCTTTCTCCCTCTCCCTCTCTGTGAGAACGCCTGCCCCCACCTCTCCTGCAGCCCCCTCGCTGATAGCTGGGACGAAAGTGCTCTCAGCTACGGGACTGTGAGAGGGGCGAGGCAGGCATTCTGAAAGTGCTCAGAGCGGCTACCGGCCGAATGAGGAGGATGAGAAGCCGTAGCCGCCAGCGCTGCTGCAGGAGGACCCGTGTCCGAAGAAAGCCGGTGAGAGGGGTGGATTGGGCGGGCGGGTGGTAGCGGTGAGGGGGCCGGAGGCGCTGGGGGGGGGCGGGGGCAGCCGACATTCAAAGCAATCTTTGCCGGCCTCCACACTTTCGTCGCTCCCTGCCCTAATTTCAAGCCCGGCTCCTTGCGCTGCCTTGAAAAAGGGTGCGTGGGGGTAGTTTTTGGCTGTCCATAGCCAAAAATGGTGTTTTTACTTCCGCACCGCTACTTCGCGGAAAATCGACTTTCGCGGGAGGTCTTGGAATGTAACCCCCGCAAAAATCGAGGGAACACTGAATAGGGAAAAAAACTGCAAAGTATTTTTTAATTAATATTTTTGAAAAACCGTGGTATAGCTGTTTGGCGAAGTTCGAACCCACGAAAATTGAGGGACCACTGTATATCTAAGAAAGAATAGAAGAGAAGATATAGGAATAGAACATATCAATGAAAGAATAGAAGAAGAGATATAGGAATAGAAGAAAGGTATAGGAGATATAGGAGAGCAATAGGACAGGGGACGGAAGGCACTCTAGTGCACTTGTACTCGCCCCTTACTGATCTCTTAGGAATCTGGATAGGTCAATCGTAGATAATCTAAGGGTAAAGTGTTGGGGGTTTGGAGATGACACTATGGAGTCCGGTAATGAGCTCCACGCTTCGACAACTCGGTTACTGAAGTCATATTTTTTACAGTCAAGTTTGGAGCGGTTAATATTAAGTTTAAATCTGTTGTGTGCTCTTCTGTTGTTGTGGTTGAAGCTAAAGTAGTCGCTGACAGGCAAGACGTTGCAGTATATGATCTTGTGGGCAATACTTAGATCTTGTTTAAGGCGTCTTAGTTCTAAGCTTTCTAGGCCCAGGATTGAAAGTCTAGTCTCGTAGGGTATTCTATTTTGAATGGAGGAGTGAAGGGCTCTTCTGGTGAAGTGTCTTTGGACATTTTCAAGGGTGTTAATGTCTGAGATGCGATACGGGTTCCAAACAGATGAGCGTTCTCGGTGTTGAATTGTGCTCACACCCAGCCTTGGATCAACTCACTTCATTTCCCCACTGTATCAAACACGGGGATGGGCGTTCAAATACTGATCAGTATCGGAATCCGAGAAGCCGTGTGAAAATACTGTGGGGTTGAAAAGCTGCTGAATTAAGCGAGAAGTCAGTTTCAGCTGCAGCGTGTTAAAGAATGAGGAAGGAAGGAATCAAAGCCAAGACATAATCCTACCCAGAATGAGTCACGAACAGAATAGCAGAGTTGGAAGGGATCTTCTAATCCAGCCCTCTGCTCAAGCAGGAAATGTTTTGAATATATTTGAGAAGAAAAAGAATTGTGCGAGTACTAAAAACGGTAGAAAAATGCTTTTTTTAAATACAGTGTTCCCTCAATTTTCGCGGGGGATGTGTTCCGAAACCGCCCGCGAAAGTCGAATTTCCGCGAAGTAGAGATGCGGAAGTAAATACATTATTTTTGGCTATGGACAGTATCACAAGCCTTCCCTTAACACTTTAAACCCCTAAATTACAATTTCCCATTCCCTTAGCAACCATTTAGATTATTACTCACCATCTTTCTTTATTAAAGTTTATTAAAAAAAATATTTATTAAAGGCGGACGAAAGTTTGGCAATGACATATGACATCATCGGGCGGGAAAAACCGTGGTATAGGGGAAAAAACGCGAAGTATTTTTTAATTAATATTTTTGAAAAACCGTGGTATAGACTTTTCGCGAAGTTCGAACCCGCAAAAATCGAGGGAACACTGTATACGCAAAATTGGAATAAGATGAATTATGCTATAGATTGTTCTGTCGGGCTCTCTGGTAGAATCCTCCCAGAAATGCACAGATACAATTTCAGACACACACACGTTTGAAAATTCAAAACAATGTTCTTTATAATGAAAATTCACTTAACCTAAGCCCTCTTTTGGTATAGCAAAGAGCACTCATCTCCAAACAAACTGGTAATTTGTACAAGTCCCTTATCAGTTCTGTGATACTTAGCTTGCAGCTGTGAGGCAATTCACAGTCCTTCTTCTTTCACAAAGTGACACACACTTTGCTCTGGTTTAGTTTCAAAGTAGGGAAAAATCAGCACACAAAAAGTCAAAGTTAGTAAAGCAGTCACGAAACACAACGATCAGATAATCCTCCACAATGGCCAAACCCACAGGCTGCTATTTATAGCAGCCTCACTAATTACCACAGCCCCACCCAACCACAGGTGGCCTCATTTTCTTTGATAATAATCTCTCAGTTGTTGCTGCCTATGCATCGCTATCCGCATGCGTGGATGTATCATTAACTCTTGTTCTGAATCCAAGGAGGAGCTAGATAATTGATCTCCTTCTGAGCTGTCTGCCACACTCTCCTCCTCCCTGTCACTCATGTCTTCTTGGTCAGAGGAGCCTTCATCAGCAGATTCCGCCAGGGGCAAAACAGGCCTGCGGCATGTGGATGTCTCCCCCACATCCACAGTCCTTGGGGCAGGAGCAGGGCCAGAGCTAACCACAACATAGATTAGTGATGGCGAACCTTTTTTTGCTCAGATGCCAAAAGGGCATACACGTGTGCCATAGTGCAGTGTTTCCCAACCTTGGCAACTTGAAGATATCTGGACTTCAACTCCCAGAATTCCCCAGCCAGCATTCGCCATAAGTGCTGACAGAGAGGAGAGATTGTATTCGCTGGCTGGGGAATTCTGGGAATTGAAGTCCAAGTATCTTCAAGTTGCCAAGGTTGGGAAACACTGCCATAGTGTGCCCACACTCATGATACAATGCCCACCCCCTGCAGATGTGTGCACAGCAACCCCCACACTGCTCCCTGTGCTGTGCATGCGCGCAGACTTCACTGATGCCTCCGGACTTCTGGTAGGCCCGTTGGGCTTTTTATTGCCCTCCCGAGGCTTCAGGAAAGCCTCCGGGGCCTGTGGATGGCGAAAAACAGGCCCAACAGGAACTTCCTGTAGGCCCTTTGGACCATTTTATACCCTCCCCAGGCTTCAGAAGGCCTTCATGAAGCCTAGGAAGAATGATAAACATCCCAACGGGCCTACCGGAAGTTTGTTTCTGAACTTCCGGTAGGCCCATTGGGCCAATATTTTGCCATCCAAAGGCTCCAGAGGCTTTCCTGAAGCCTGGGGACAGCGAAAATGGCCTCCCCCCCACCTTCTGGAATGTCAAAAATCAGGTGGCCGGAATACACATGTGCCCTGGAGCTGACATAAAGCACGCCTCTCGTGCCCTCATATATGGCTCCGCATGGCATATGTGGCACACCATCATGGCTGTAGATTATGGAAAACTTCAGTAGATGAAACTGGAACTGAAATTAATATTGATGTTTGATTCTAAAATTAATTTATTATTATTATTATTATTATTATTATTATTATTATTATTATTATTTAGATTTGTATGCTGCCCCTCTCCGCAGACTCGGGGTGGCTCACAGCAGCAATAAAACAATATACAGTAACAAATCTAATATTAAAAGTCTAAAAACCCATTATTTAAAAAGCATACACACAAACATACCATACATAAAACTACATAGGCAAGGGGAGATATCTCAGTTCCCCCATGCCTGACGGCAGAGGTCGGTTTTAAGGAGTTTACGAAAGGCAAGGAGGGTGGGGGCAATCCTACTCTCCGGGGGGAGCTGGTTCCAGAGGGTCGGGGCCGCCACAGAGAAGGCTCTTCCCCTGGGTTCGGCAAGCCAACTCTGTGGGCCCTAACTGGTCGCTGGGATTTGTGCGGCAGAAGGCGGTCTCAAAGACATTGTGGCCCGGTGCCATGAAGGGCTTTATAATTTAAGATGTAAATGGGGAGGGTTAAAGAACTAGAAGGGAAACTTAAAAGGTGTTTACTGAAGAAGAAGAAAGTCTTCGGAGAGGGGCGGCATACAAATCTAAGTAATAAATAAAATAAATAAATAGGCATACACTGTATAGTGATATACCACCATAGGGAATATAGTGATAAATGGGCATTTAAGAAAATGCCCATTTTCTTAAATGGGCATGTTTAAGAAAAAAATTAATAAGGATAAAAATTAATAAAGATAAAATATTGTGGAAAAAGTATGTGCCTGAAATTGGAAATGAGATGTATTGCTGATTATGTATAAAAATGATATAAGAGAAAGGATCTGGACAACACTTTCTCCATAAAAGATATATACTGCTCAAAAAAATAAAGGGAACACTCAACTAACACATCCTAGATCTGAATGAATGAAATATTCTCATTGAATATTTCATTTGCATAACTATTCCATTTGCACAACAGCACGTGAAGTCGATTGTCAATCAGTGTTGCTTCCTAAGTGGGCAGTTTGATTTCACAGAAGTTTGATTTATTTGGAGTTATATTGTGTTGTTTAAGTGTTTCCTTCTTTTTTTTTTTTTGAGCAGTGTATATTCTAACTGAGATATATCTGTAATTTATAAGCCAGAGAAGGATGGAACCTAGCTTTGAAAGGCTAATAGATCTGTCCCAAATTACCTGTGGCTTTTGATAAAATGTCTGTATATATTGTCTGTGTATATGTTGTTGTTTTTTAAAAAAACTTATTAAAAAAAGGAAGTAAAAAGCAGGAAATGCGATACCATTTCAAATGGTCATCCGATCTCTTCTTAAAAACCTCCAGTGGAAGTTGCTGTAATCCCTGCCACGGATTTGGTCTCATAATGGACTTGTGGGTGTGGGGGTGTAGGGTGAATGTTAACTTGGGTGGCTGCTGGGAAAACATTCGTATCGGAATAATAATAATAATAATAATAATAATAATAATAATAATAATAATTTATTAGATTTGTATGCCGCCCCTCTCCGAAGACTCGGGGCGGCTCACAACAAGCGATAAAACAATATTGTACAGGCACAAATCTAATATTAAGAAAAAACTAAAAACCCTATCAATTTAAAAAACCAAACAACACATACATACCAAACATAAATTATAATAAGCCTGGGGGAAAGGTGTCTCAAATCCCCCATGCCTGGCGATATAGATGGGTCTTAAGTAGTTTACGGAAGACAAGGAGGGTGGGAGCAGTTCTAATCTCCGGGGGGAGTTGATTCCAGAGGGCCGGGGCCACCACAGAGAAGGCTCTTCCCCTGGGGCCCGCCAGATGACATTGTTTAGTCAACGGGACCTGGAGAAGGCCGACTCTGTGGGACCTTATTGGCCGCTGGGATTCGTGCGGTAGTAGGCGGTTCCGGAGGTATTCTGGTCCAATGCCATGTAGGGCTTTAAAGGTCATGACCAACACTTTGAATTGTGACCGGAAACTGATCGGCAGCCAATGCAGGCCACGGAGTGTTGTAGAAACGTGGGCGAATCTGGGAAGCCCCACGATGGCTCTCGCGGCTGCGTTCTGCACGATCTGAAGTTTCCGAACACTTTTCAAAGGTAGCCCCATGTAGAGAGCGTTGCAGTAATCGAACCTCGAGGTGATAAGGGCATGAGTGACTGTGAGTAATGACTCCCTGTCCAAATAGGGCCGCAACTGGTGCACCAGGCGAACCTGGGCAAACGCCCTCCTCGCCACAGCCGAAAGATGATGTTCCAATGTCAGCTGTGGGTCGAGGAGGACGCCCAAGTTGCGCACCCTCTCTGAGGGGGTCAGTAGTTCCCCCCCCCCAGGGTAATGGATGGACAGATGGAATTGTCCTTGGGAGGCAACACCCACAGCCACTCCGTCTTGTCTGGATTGAGTTTGAGTTTGTTGACA
This sequence comes from Erythrolamprus reginae, assembly GCF_031021105.1. Lineage (NCBI taxonomy): Eukaryota > Metazoa > Chordata > Lepidosauria > Squamata > Dipsadidae > Erythrolamprus > Erythrolamprus reginae. The sequence continues at coordinate 37,973,669 of NC_091951.1, read as the reverse complement.
CCCATCCAGTCCCCAACAGCCTCCAGGCACCGGCACATCACTTCCACTGCTTCGCTGACTGGACATGGGGTGGAGATGTACAACTGGGTATCATCCGCATATTGATGATACCTCACCCCATGCCCTTGGATGATCTCACCCAGTGGTTTCATGTAGATATTAAATAGCAGGGGGGAGAGGACCGACCCGAGGCACCCCACAAGCACCAGGACAGAGGACAAGCCCCTGTCCCGGGCCCGCCAGAGATCATCCATCAACGCGACCAAAGCAGTTTCCGTGCTGTAACCGGGCCTGAAACCCGACTGTTGAGGCCCTAGATAATCGGCTTCTTCCAAGGACCACTGGAGTTGGAGCGCCACCACCTTCTCAACAACCTTCCCCATAAAGGGAAGGTTGGAGACTGGACGGTAGTTATTAAGCACGGCTGGGTCCAGGGAGGGCTTCTTGAGGAGGGGGCGCACAAGTGCCTCCTTATAAGGAGCCGGGAAGGACCCCCTCCCCAAGGAGGCGGTGACAATCTCCTGGACCCAGCTCCGTGTCACCTCTCGACTGGCCGAAACCAACCAAGAGGGACACGGATCCAGTAAGCAGGTGGCAGAACTCACAGCTCCAATGACCTTGTCCACTTCATCAGGTGTCACCAAGTCAAACTCCTCCCAGACAGATGGACAAAGACGTTTAGCCCCAGTCACCTCAACTGACTCATTGTCAGCCGATACTGCTATGCAATTGGAGTCGAGTTCCGCTCGGATCCGAGCGACTTTATCAGCAAAAAACAAGTTAAATTCCTCAGCACTGCCCTGCAAGGGTTCCCCAACTCCCCCCTGATTTAGAAGGGAGCGGGTCACCCTAAACAGGGCAGCCGGGCGGGATTCCGCTGATGCAATAAAGGCGGCATGGTACGCGCATCTTGCCGCCTTGAGCGCCACTTTGTAAGTCTTAATAAAAGCTCTTACAAGTGTTCGGTCGGATTGGGACTTACTCTTCCTCCATCGCTTCTCTAGACGTCTCTTCTGGCGTTTCAACTCCCGGAGCTCCTCGTTGAACCATGGAGCTCTACGGGGTCTAGTGCCAGAGAGGTCGCAGTGGCGCAATTCGGTCAAGAGCCTCCGCTGCAGCCTTGTTCCAGGCCTCAGCAAGAGACTCTGCCGAGCTGTAGACGAGCGAGTCTGGTAAAACCCCAAGCGCCTTCTGAAAGCCCTCAGGGTCCATCAGGCGTCTGGGGCGGAACCTCCTAATCGGTTCCGCCTCCCTGCGGGGGAGGATTGGAGCCAGGAATGAAGATGGCATGGCCAGCATAGCTCTGTTAATAAATCGAACCAATCCGTGGCAGGGATTACACACCAACTTCCTCTTTTATTTTCGTTGACGCAGAACAAAAGATGACCTTGGCTCGAAGAAAGGAATTTGTTGTGTCCAGTAACTTTCCCTCTCACTCACTGCCCTTCCCAATGCCCCTAATGCTAAACTTCTGTGGCAGGCCAAAGTCTCTGAATCCACATGATGACTTCAGCCTGACATTGAGTTTGACACCACTGTACTAAATGGGAGTCATCTTTGGCTAGATGGGTCACCCATAGAAGGCTGCCTTATTCCAGCTATGCTGGGTGGGTTGAAGTCCCCCCCATCTTGAAGTTGCTGAGATTAAACATTGCCCTTGTGCCAAGCCCAGCAGCATTTACAGATAGAAAAGACCTCATGGTCCATCTAGTCTGCCCTTATACTATTTCCTGTATTTTATCTTACAATGGATATATGTTCAATCCCAGGCATGTTTAAATTCAGTTACAGTACTGTGGATTTACCAACCACGTCTGCTGGAAGTTTGTTCCAAGGATCTACTACTCTTTCAGTAAAATAATATTTTCTCATGTTGCTTTTGATCTTTCCCCCAACTAACTTCAGATTGTGTCCCCTTGTTCTTGTGTTCACTTTCCTATTAAAAACACTTCCCTCCTGGACCTTATTTAACCCTTTAACATATTTAAATGTTTCGATCATGTCCCCCCTTTTCCTTCTGTCCTCCAGACTATACAGATTGAGTTCATGAAGTCTTTCCTGATACGTTTTATGCTTAAGACCTTCCACCATTCTTGTAGCCCGTCTTTGGACCCGTTCAATTTTGTCAATATCTTTTTGTAGGTGAGGTCTCCAGAACTGAACACAGTATTCCAAATGGGGTCTCACCAGAGCTCTATATAAGGGGATCACAATCACGCAAAACCAAGGTTTATTTTAATGGGTTAAATCGATATATTTTGCCGTACACTTTGATTTGCAAACAAGGGACTGGGTTCATACATACTGAACAAGAAAAGCAAATGAAACAATAGGTATTATGCTTTCACAGAATATATGACACCATCTACTAAACTAGCTAAATAATCTTATTGTCCACAGTAAAAATTCCTGACAGCTCAAACCTCTCTTTACATAGCAGCTTGCATGGCTTTAGACACCGAGAGAGATACAATTTGGGGTTTCTTAGGTACTCAGGGTTAGAGGCAGTTTGGTGTAGTGGTTAAGATGCTGGCCTGGAAGCCAAGAAACTCTGAGTTCTAATCCTGTCTTAGGCGCGAAAGGTGATTTTGGGCCAGTCACTCTCTCTCGACCTAACCCTCCTCAAAGGGTTGTGGTTATATGGGGAATATAAAAAGCAGGAGTATTAGATTGGTCCTCTCTCTTGTATTGACCAATGTGTGTGATATAATAATAACAATCTTCAGCAATGTTGAACACCATTGGCATTGACAAAAATCGCTATCGGTCAATTGCAAAAGGCAGCTTTACTTGGAAGAGCTTACATTCTGTGGATGATAAATTTAATATTCCACAACAATGTGTGCCTATCCTAGATCCTTGGGAGGAACGTGATAGGTGGATTAAAAACAAAACCAAAACCCAAACCAGTCTAATCATCAGGATGACCATGCAGCCAACCATAATAATAATCACTCCAACTGCAATCCAAAGGAATGTTAAGAGATTATGCAGACAAAATATGTATTACATCGATACTGATGAAGCAGGATCACATGTGAAAACAGAAGAAATGTAGTTTGTTCCATCTATTTTCTATACAGATCGTCCTCGACTTTCAACTGTTCATTTAGCGACTGTTCAAAGTTACAACGGGACTGGGAAAAAACAAATCGTGACGATTTTTCACACTTACGACCATTGCTGTGACTTACTGCACTTAGGTGATTTACATTTGGATGCTTGACAAGTGACTCACATTTATGACGGGGTCATGTGATCCCCTTTTTCAAACTCCCAACAAGCAAAGTCAGCGGGAAAACCAGATTCGCTTAACAACTGGGTTACTAGCTGCAGTGATTCACTTTAGAAATGTGGCAAGAAAAAACGTAAAAATGGGGCAAAACGCACGTAACAAATTCCTCATTTAGTAACAGAAATGTTGGGCTCAACTGTGGTCATATGTTGAGGACTACCTGTGCTCCTAGCAAGATTCAGATATTAGATGGTGAAAACATGGACCAGAAAAAAGAAATGGATACAAAAGAAGGTGCCACCGGCACTGGCACAAAATTGGAAAAGTAAAGAAATTCCAACGGGTGAGAATGTGATCAGAAAAATATTAGAATGTGCAGAAATGAACAGGCTAACACTTGCAAATCAAAGAGAAGGAACAAACCGGAGATTATATGATATGGGATCTATTTTATCGATAGAGAATAAACATGAAAGTCCAAAAATAAAAGAAGATTAGTAAAACGTAAGAGAGGATAGAATTAAATACAGGTGAAACTCGAAAAATTAGAATATTGTGCAAACGCTCATTTATTTCAGTAATGTAACTTAAAAGGTTAAACTTAATATATGAGAGATATTTATAACATGCAAGGCAAGATAGTTCAAGCCCTGATTTGTCATAATTTTGATGATTATGTTAAGATGATTGTTATTATGCTTAGGTATATTAAGTGTATTAGTATTAAGAAATAGAGAATTAATACCAATGTAACGAACGTTTGTAAATTCTTATTTGTTATTGCACTAGAGATTTGTAACACAGACACCCTGTTTAAGGGGAGATTGAAATGTTTGCATTAAAATAAAATAAAAAAACTTTTTTTTTAAAAAAGAAGTCATGAATTAATCTTGGCCTTTATTCTTTAGTTGACAATCTCAAAAGCATGAAGAATGGACCGTCCTTCTCTTCAGACGAACATAGACAAGGCACCATGCTGAGGTCGTAACACACAAGCAAACATGGCATATGTGAATTCAGAAGCACGGATCCAGGAGTGATATTTAAGCCACAGTAGAAGGGCTACCGTCTGACAAGTGTGCTTCACAAAGATATGAGCAGATCCTTTAACAATTTGGGGACAACAAGCAAAAAACGACAGCATTGGCAGTTACTGTACAAAACTGAAAATCTTCAGAGAGAGTTCAAAAAATTGGAGCAGAGATAATATAATAACAAGGTAGTGAAAATGAGGACCTTTCACATTTTCCCTTCTAGGGAAATGATGATGTATATCTACTCCGTTAGTTCAAACAGATATAAGGCACATTCAGATGACGATTTTAAGAGGAGATGAACATGCAGGCCGAAAAGAGGCCTATTAGAACGTGAGGGAATCCCCTGTCGCAGTGTGGATTGTCTCCTTGGAAGGAGGATCTTTCTGATTTAACACCGGAAAGCTGCTATGGACATAGATTCCTCCCCAAAAGTGGGATTTAAGAACTGGGAGATTGGGAGTGGTGGCAAGGTGAGGACAGAAGAAAAAGACAAAAGGACCCCAAAGGAAGAAGTTTGCTAAGTTGAGGAATCTTAGCTACGCGTAGCACCAATCACTATGGCACAAAATGGAGATGTTGATATTTCAAGGTAAGTTGGGAAGGGTTAGATCGGGAATGGAGAACGATGGCCCCTTTTAGGACTTGTGGACTTCAACTCCCAGAATTCTTGAGCCGGTGTGGATGCATGGCTGGCTCAGGAATTCTGGGAGTTGAAGTCCACAAGTCAATAAAAGGGGGAATCATTCTCCACCCTTGGTTTAGATCAGAGGTAGGCAAAGTTGGCTCTTCTATGACCTGAGGACTTCAACTCCCAGAATTCCTGAGCTAGCATGATTGTCTCAGAAATTCTGGGAATTGAAGTCCACAAGTCATAGAAGAGCCAACTTTGCTTACTCCTGGTTTAGACCAACAAAAGCTGGGCTAACTAGATTTGATAAAGACTGTAAAATTGAATCCCGGTACATAGGCGGAAACTCTTTAGGGAAACGACTGAACGAAACCCCTAAATTACCTCATCTTTCTAGAAATCCCTGAAATAAAGTTACCCACCCAGCCTTTAAAAAAGAAAAGAAAAGAAACAGATGTTGGGTTTCAACCTTCACCCTTATTCCATCCTTATATCCTTCCCACCTTTCCAGAAATAGAACCAGCGTTAGATCCTTGAGGACAGCTCGCTTGTAGGAAAAAGATATCTAGTAGCCAGCAGGCTCAGGTAGCAAAAAACAGCATCAAGGGAAGGAACTACGGGATCCTGTTTTACAAGTGATGGTGGAAATCAGTATACATTGCGACACACTGATGTCACAGGTCCACCCTGCGACATCACCAGCTATCAGTGGTGCTACAGCGGAATAACAAGACCTCAGCATTTGCAGATACTGATCAACATGCAACAATCTTGTCCATAAGAAAGGTTCAGCATTCACAGGAGGGCACCGACAGGAGGAACGCTAAATATGGGTGCATACTGATGATGATTCATGGCGGGTGATCAACTCTCAGGAAGTGACTTTTTCCTGGTCCTTCTGAGCCGTCAGTTCATCCGTCCTGGTTTCTTCTGATTCATCTGCTGGAGAGAAACCGCCCACCCCCAAAATTAAAATTCAGTCATCACTCTTATGGACATGCCATTGAAATATGCATTAGAGCAGTGGTGGCGCAGTGGTCAGAGTGCAGTACTGCAGGCTACTTCTGCTGACTGCCGGATGTGTGCAATTTGGTAGTTCGACTCTCACCACTGGCTCAAGGTTGACTCAGCCTTCAAACTGCCCAAGGAGCTGCTGATACAGTTCTACAGAGTAATCATTGAGTATTTCATCTGCACCTCTATAACTGTCTGGTTTGGTGCTGCAACTCAACAAGACCGACACAGACTTCAGAGGATAATCAGAACTGCAGAAAAAACAATTACTGCCAACCTGCCTTCCATTGAGGACCTGTATACTGCACGAGTCAAAAAGAGGGCGGGGAAAATATTTACTGACCCCTCACATCCTGGACACAAACTGTTTCAACTCCTACCCTCAAAACGTCGCTACAGAGCACTGCACACCAAGACAACTAGACACAAGAACAGTTTTTCCCCGAACGCCATCACTCTGCTAAACAAATAATTCCCTCAACACTGTCAGACTTTCTACTAAATTTGCACTTCTATTCTATTAGTTTTTCTCATCATTCCTATCACCCATTTCCTCCCATGTTGACTGTATGACTGTAACTTGTTGCTTGTATCCTATGATTTTTATTAATATTGCTTCTTCATTGCTTATTTGACCCCTATGATAATCATTAAGTGTCATACCACATGATTCTTGACAAATGTATATTTTATTTTATGTACGCTGAGAGCATATGCACCAAGACAAATTCCTTGTGTTTCCAATCACACTTGGCCAATACAATTCTATTCTATTCTATTCTATCCTATCCTTTCGAGGTGGGTAAAATGAGGACCCAGATTGTTGGGGGCAATAGGCTGACTGTAAACTGCTTAGAGAGGGCTGTAAAAGCACTATGAAGCGGTATATAAATCTAAGTGCTATTGCTATTAGGTATTTTTCTTCATCTCCAAGACATCTCAATAATATTCATGCTCGCTGGGGAATTCTGGGAATTGAAAGAGCTCTCATCTGGAAAGCGTTTAGATTGGGCAAGGTTGATTGAGACAGAACAGCCACTAGAACAGCGATGCTCTCCACTGGCATAGCAGGCAATCTGTGGCACTCCAAACGTTGAAAAAACTACAACTCCCAGCATCCCTAGCAAGCACAATCATTAAAAGTACCTCAGGTATATTGTAATCTCAAAATTGATTTATTGTGAAGCAATTTGATATTGTTGGTATTTTATATTGTAATTGTGATTGGAGAGAAAAATTTAAAAAATCTTTGCTGAAAAAAAAAGTACCTCAGGCTATCTACTTCCAGAAGATGAAACCCAGAAATAACAACAAGGTGTTGTTCATCATTTGAGCTGTATTTTCTCTTTGGCTAATTTAAGGAGTGCCTCTTTTGCCTCCAACCAATTATTTTTCCTCCTTCCATACAGGCCCAGATTTTGGTTCTACTGAATCTGCTTAATATGCAATGGAAGCCAGGATAGGTAACTACATATTTACTCTAAAATCAGTGGTTCTCAATCGCCGCGACCCCTTAATACAGTTCCTTAAGTTGTGGTGACCCCCAACCATAAGTCTAGCACCCATTCTCCCAACAGAGCTTTCCATATATATTTGACGTAGTTGCTAGTGCCAACATTTATCAGTGGTTTAAGGGTTTGTTCATTCAGTTTCTTTGTAGTTCAAAATTTGTGTCGATCGATGTTTAGGGTTTATGGTTTCAATTTGATATTATGATTCATGTCATAGTTTACTGGTTTTAAACGTTGTTTTAGTTGGACATTTTTCTTGATGTATAATTTTTAAGTAGTTTCTTTTTTTTAACTAATGGAACCATTTGTCCCATGCTTTGTAGAAATCTGTCTCATCCTTATTTTGCAGTTCCATTGTTAGCTTGGACATTTCTGCACATTCCATTATTTTAATCCAAAGAGATAAAAAGGTTGAGGTTTTTTTCCTGTTTCCCAACAGAGCATTAAGATGATTGGCAGGAAGGTCAGAGGGACATTCCCACTGTAAACACCTGATTGGTCGGATTGTAAAAATATGTTCCAAGGCGCCAGAATAGAAGCTTTAGTTCCTAACACTGTGGGAAATTTGTCTTTTCTCGTGGTCTTAGGCCAGTGTTTTTCAACCAGTGTGCCTCGGCACACTAGTGTGCCGCGAGACATGGTCAGGTGTGCCGTGAAGCTCAGCTGGCCCGCTGGCTGGGCCAGAGGTGCCAGCCCCACGCCCATGCCCAGCGCAGCGCCAGCATATACGGCGTCCAGCAGCATGTCTAGCTGCCGCCGTCAGGCTCCCGCTTGCAGTCAACCGCTCTACCGCCACCCCTGGCTACTGCCCAATGCCGCTGTTGCTGGCGTGGTATAACGAGAGAAAAAGAGAGAGAGAGAAAGAGAGAGAAAGAAAGAGAGATAGCAAGAGAGACAGAGAAAGAGAAAGAGAGAAAGAAAGCAAGAGAGAGAGCAAGAGAGGGGGGAAGGAGGCAGAAAGAAAGACATAGAGGGAAGTAGGGAGAGAGAAAGAGAGCAAAAAAGAGAGGAAGGAAGAGAGAGGAAGGAAGAGAGCAAAAAAGAGAGGAAGGAAGAGAGAAAGAAAAAGGGATGGAGAGAGAGAGAAAGGAAGGAAGAGATAGAAAGAGGGAGAGAGAAATAGAGCGAAAGGGAGGAAGAAAGAGATTTTTTTTGTCCAAACTTTTTTTTAGCTCCCCCCCCCTCCCTCCGGCGCAATGTTTCCCAGGATTTTGAAAATATGAATAATGTGCCACAGCTCAAAAAAGGTTGGGAAACACTGTCTTAGGCGACCCCTGTGAAACAGTCATTCGACTCCCAAAGGGATCCCAAACCCTAGGTTGAGAACCACTGCTTTAGATGTTTGTTACCGAGAAGGGCTTTGTACTTGGCTCCACCCCTTCCTCCCCGCAACTCAGCAGTCTTTGAGCGATACCTGAGAGATGCTAATGCCGGTCAGCTTCTCGACAGTCTCAGGCAGCTTATTCATGATTTCCAGGACTTCCCCGGTTATCTTGGCAGCACCCACATCTCCGTTTCCACTCGACACCATGGTGATCTTATTCACAGAAGCCAACGGTTTGCTGACTTCTTCGGCTATCTGTGAAGGGAAGGCGAAGACAGAGGGTAGCCCAATGATTAAGACAGCAAACTTGGATGGAGACTGCAGCTGAAGACCCTACTTCAAAGTGAATGACTTTTTGGCCTTTTTTCTCTGTCTGTCTGTCTGTCTGTCTGTCTGTCTGCCTGCCTGCCTGCCTGCCTGCCTGCCTGCCTGCCTGCCTAATCTATCTATCTATCTATCTATCTATCTATCTATCTATCTATCTATCTATCTATCTATCTATCTATCTATCTATCTATCTATCTATCTGATTTATCTTATCTATCTATCTATCTATCTATCTATCTATCTATCTATCTATCTATCTATCTATCTATCTAATCTATCTATCTATCTATCTATCTATCTATCTATCTATCTATCTATCTATCTATCTATCTATCTATCTATCTATCTATCTACCTATCTATCTATCAGATTTGTATGGCGCCCCTCGCCGTAGACTCGGGTCGGCTAACAACAATAATAAGACAATGTAAACAAATCTAATATTTAAGTTAATTTAAAAACCCCAATTTAAGAAACCAATCATACATACAGACATACCATGCACAAATTTTATAAGCCTAGGGGGAAGGGAAAGTCTCAATTCCCCCATGCCTGACGACAGAGGTGGGTTTTAAGGAGCTTACAAAAGGCAAGGAGGGTGGGGGCATCTCTGATATCTGGGGGGAGTTGGTTCCAAAGGGTCGGGGCCGCCACAGAGAAGGCTCTTCCCCTGGGTCCCGCCAAACGACATTGTTTAGTTGACGGGACCCGGAGAAGGCCAACTCTGTGGGACCTAACTGGTCGCTGGGATTCATGCAGCAGAAGGCAGTCCCAGAGATATTCTGGTCCGATACCATGAAGAGCTTTGTAGGTCATAACCAACACTTTGAATTGTGACCGGAAACTGATCGGCAACCAATGCAGACTGCGGAGTGTTGGTGTAACATGGGCATATTTGGAAAAGCCCATGACTGCTCTCGCAGCTGCATTCTGCACGATCTGAAGTTTCCGAACACTTTTCAAAGGTAGCCCCATGTAGAGACCGTTACAGTAGTCGAGCCTCGAGGTGATGAGGGCATGAGTGACTGTGAGCAGTGACTCCCAATCCAAATAGGGACGCAACTGGTGCACCAGGCGAACCTGGGCAAACGCCCCTCTCGCCACAGCTGAAAGATGTTTCTCTAATGTGAGCTGTGGATCGAGGAGGACGCCCAACCAACCTGACTGCACACATGGATTTGACAAGATTTCAGCATGTAATTCTAAAATGCAGATGATCACAGTTGCCAAAGTGGGTTGATATCCTTGGCCAGTGTACCTGGCACCGGAGTCTGATAGCGAGGAGGTCGGAGAGGATGTGGAGCCAGAGTCTGAAATCCAACCAGGGCTGGTTGAACCTCCATAGTTGCCCATGAGTGACTTGGGAGAAGAGGAGGAGCCTCTTCTTGATGCCAGAGTACACAGAAGTGTCAGAAGGCATGAGCGGCTGAGCAGGAAGAGGTCTATGTCTGAATAGATCTCTAGAACAGTGTTTCCCAACCTTGGCAACTTGGAGATACTTGGACTTCAATTCCCAGAATTCCCCAGCAGCAGATGATGGCTGGGGAATTCTGGGAGTTGAAGTCCAGATATCTTCATGTTGCCAAGGTTGGGAAACACTGTTCTAGAACACTTAGCCACGCCTTTTGCCTATTTCAGGATGAGCCTCATGACAAGTCATTGCGGAAGTCAACTTTCGAATGTGGGGGATGGCTGTTCGCATTTGGCTCTTGGATTATTTAGGTGAATTACAAGTTAAGAAACTGAAAACTTTGTCTCTGGGCTTCCTGCCAATTCAGAGTGAGTCATGTTAATTAGAGATTGGATCGAAGAGAACTATTTGGGGAGTTTTGGGCTTTACGTTTGAGGCTCTAATAAACAGCTGAGACGAATGGACATATTTCTTGCTTCGCTGTTACATTTTACACAGTTAAACCTTTCTGTTTATTTATTTATTTATTGGATTTGTATGCCGCCCCTCTCCGGAGACTCGGGGCGGCTAACAGCAACAATAAAGCAGTGTACAATAGTAGTCTGATGTTAGAAACAATTAAAAACCCATTAATATAAAAAACCAAACATACATACATACATACCATGCATAGAATTGTAAAGGCCTAGGGGGGAAGAGGGTCTCAATTCCCCCATGCCTGACGGCAGAGGTGGGTTTTAAGCAGCTTACGAAAGGCAAGGAGGGTGGGGGCAATTCTAATCTTTGGGGGGAGTTGGTTCCAGAGGGCCGGGGCCACCACAGAGAAGGCTCTTCCCCTGGGTCCCGCCACGCGATTACTAATACTGTTACTAATATATTTAGAATTACATGCTGAAATCTTGTCAAATCCATGTGTGTGGACCTGTTTCTTGAGGAGCTCATCGCTGGGACAGAATACCTTACAAGGTTGTTGAGATGGGAAAAAAATTAGGGAAAGTTCTATTTGAAGTCTTCTCCAGCACAAAACAGTATATAAAAGGAAAATATTATTACCACCAAAGCAACAATTTAGAACAGGGGTGTCAAACGCTATGTCGGCCTTCCTGTCAGGCCGAAGCCATCCTCGGAGTTGGAGACTTTGGCCTGACACACAGGGTTGTGTTTGTCCTCAGGGGAGCCATGGAGTGCATAGCCAGCTCGACATCACTCGTGTCGGGGGCACACCTGTGGTGGCCAAGTGTTAAGACTTTTTACTGTTTTTATTATTTATATTTGACTTTTGTATCATTGCATTGCATTATTATTGTTGTAAGCCACCCTGAGTCCCATGGCTCTGGGCGGCATAGAAGTCAGTTAAATTAAATTAATTAAAATTAATTATCTGAAGTTAGTTGGGGGAAAGATCAAAAGCAACGTGAGAAAATATTATTTCACTGAAAGAGTAGTAGATCCTTGGAACAAACTTCCAGCACACGTGGTTGGTAAATCCACAGTAACTGAATTTAAACATGCCTGGGATAAACATATATCCATCCTAAGATAAAGTACAGAAAATAGTATAAGGGGCAGACTAGATGGACCCTGAGGTTTTTTTCTGCCATCAGTCTTCTATGTTTCTAATTAAATTTTGGCTACACACTAACTACAATACACTTGCCCTCTAATAAAATCATGCCTTCCTCAACAAATGGAGCCAAGCATGGTTTTGATTTAGAGATTTAAGTGGTGGCAAGTCTGACAAGAAACTTTACATGTCTTTAAAAGAAGAAAAAAACCTGAGAAAGTCGAGTTGCCTCCTGAAAAAGCACTTTTGGGACTTCATAAAAACATAGAAGACTGACGGCAGAAAAAGACCTCATGGTCCATCTAGTCTGCCCTTATACTATTTTTGTATTTTATCATAGGATGGATTTATGTTTATCCCAGACATGTTTAAATTCAGTTATTGTGGATTTACCAACCACGTCTGCTGGACGTGGTTGGTAAATCCACAAAAACGGAATCTCCCTTCTTTTCTCTCCTTGGGATTACATGAGGAGGACCAGTGATGGTCTCCTATGGGTATGATCAGGTATGCAGAACTGGTAGAAAAAAATTGAATTTTTTTCTTTTTTTCCCTTCTGGGCTCTGGGTATGCTTTTCCTCTCGCACTAAATGAGGTTGAATGGGTATAATTTTAGAAGAGCTCTCTATGTGTGTGTGTGCACATACACATACAGTTTATATAGTAGATAATGTATATTTTTGTGTGGCTGTGTGTAATCCGTATGTACACATATGGCATATATACATAGAATTAAATAGTATATTTTTGATATTTAGTAATAGTAAATAGATAGGGAAATTGTATCCTTTTGAGGAGAGGAGAGGCCAGGCACCCTAACCCAAACCCTTGATGTGAGTGATGTCAAGTTGGCCACCTTTAAGCCAGTCACATGACCTTTAAGCCACCCCCGGTCACGTGATCAAGCCACTCCCACCTGTTCACATGGCTGGCAAGTAACACCCACTGTTGTACATACTCCTGATCAGTTGGAGGATGATGAAGATATTGAGGACTCTGATACAGATAGTGTTTATGAATTAGTGGTAGGCCCTGGGTTACAGGTATTAGAACAGGTGGGAGGCCAGCAACAGGATGTTGCTATGAGTCCAGAATCTAGCGAGGAAGAGACAGACATTCGCTGGGTTAATCCTCAATTCAGAAGGGTCCAAAAACGCAAGGAACAGGTGTTAGGAAAAAGATATTAAGGGGAGGAATGGGTTAAATACTGGAGTGATGTATTTGGCACGTCAGGGGGCCAGTGGGGAAGAAGGGTGTAGTTTCAATGTTGTAGTTCTACAATGAAACTTGTTTCAGTTTGGCTCCGGAGCGAGTAAGTTTATTCTGTGTTATTTTGCAGTCATTCCTGCTGTTTTTGAATCATGCTGTAAGTACATAAATCTTGGGAGACGGAGGAGGCTGGGAGGAATGCATGTGGAATGTAATTAAGAAAGATAACGGGAGAAAGGAAGGTGCCAGTCTGTACTGCATTTTGAATACGGAAGTGAATAGAATAAAAATGGAGTTTCTTTGTTTATGAAATACTGCATTCAGTAAGTGTTATTTTCAATAACTAAAGTTCTACCAGAAACCAGAACATCCACAAAATAAGCCACACCCACAGTGTGGTAGTAAAAAAAATTGTAGCCCCTTCACTGAGGAGGACGTTCTTACCTCTGGAAGCTTCTCCAAAAGCATGTCCACCATGGCAACCTCCTGATACTGCTTAAAAGCTTCTGCCTTCTTCGACATCTGCTCAGCGTCGGCCCGGGCTTTGGCCTCAACTGCGAAGGCTTGAGCCTCGCCCTTCACCTAAAAGACCCACGGAAACAGGAATTCAGGATAAGCTGGGTTCTCATCTACCTCCAGTTCTTTGTTCGCACGAATCCCAGTCACCGATTAGGTCCCACAGAGTGGGCCTTCTCCGGGTCCCGTCAACTAAACAATGTCGTTTGGCGGGACCCAGGGGAAGAGCCTTCTCTGTGGCGGCCCCGGCCCTCTGGAACCAACTCCCCCCAGAGATCAGAATTGCCCCCACCCTCCTCGCCTTTCGTAAGCTCCTTAAAACCCATCTCTGCCGTCAGGCATGGGGGAACTGAGATGTTCTTTCCCCCTGGGCCTCTTCAGTTTATGCATGGTATGTCAGTATGTATGTTTGGTTTTTATAATAAGGGTTTTTTAGTTGTTTTATTATTGGATTGCTACATATTGTTTTTATCACTGTTGTTAGCCGCCCCAAGTCCGTGGAGAGGGGCGGCATACAAATCCAATAAATAAATAAATAAATAAATAAATAAATAAATAAATAAATAAATAAGTTGGAGCGGAAGGAATAGCTCACCCGGATGGCTTCTGCCTCGGCCTCCGCTTGCATGATGAGCTGAGTCCTGTTTGGGAAAAAACCAGGGACATGGTCAGTGAAGGACTGATACTGCAAGGTTAAGATGCTCTGTTCCGATAGTGATTTTAAAGATGAGTGCACAACTGTGCACTCCCAATGTGTGTACGCACTCTCCCTTCAACTTTATAGATAATCCTCGACTTACGACAGTTCGCTTAGGGAACGTTCAAAAGTTATGACAGGACTGGAAAAAAGTGACTTATGACCAGTGATGGGCTACCAAAATTTTCACTACCACGCTGTGGGTGTGGCTTTTGCATTTTGTTTCAGTGCAAATGAGGTGTTCTGGGGTGGAGCTCCATTTTCGCTACCCTACTGTGTTCACCCCTGTCTGGGTAGTAACCCACCCCTGATTATCTACTATATAAAGTGTATGTACACACACGCACGCACAGCTCTTCTAAAATTATACGCATTCAACCTTATTTGCTGTGTTAGGAAAAATATACCCAGAGCCCAGAAAGGAAAAAAAGAAAAAAAAAATTAAAATTTTACTACCGCTACTGTGTAAGTAGAAGTAGAAGAAGAAGTCTTCGGAGAGGGGCGGCATACAAATCTAATAAATTATTATTATTATTACTTTTTCCCATAGGAATCAATGTAAAAGCAAATAATGTGTGCAAACCTATTAAGAAAGAAATAAAAGATCAGAATTTGGGTGGGAGGAGGAGGAGGAGGAGGAAGAAGAGGAGGAGGCGAGTCACTGCCCAGAGTGAATGGAGCATTTCTTTTCTCCGGGCACTGGCAGAGGTTTATTCCATCTCGAAGCACCCAGAGAAAGGAAAATGCTTTGTTTGCTCTGGACTGCCAAAACCTCTTTAAGCGCCACCGAAAGGCTCCTCTGGCAGCCCAGAAAAGCCCAAGATGGCTGGGATTAAAGGGGAGTGGCAGGAAACTGACCGGGCCTTCGTGACACTCTCAAATTTCCTGGGAAATTTTTCCGGGCTCGGGTTCTTAAGTAGAAAATGGTTCTTAAGAAGAGGCAAAAAAATCTTGAACACCCATTTCTTATCTAGAAAAGTTCTTAAGTAGAGGTGTTCTTAAATAGGGGTACCACTGTAAAACATAAAAAATATAAAATAAAATATAATAAAATAAAAAAATATAAAATAAAATATAAAAAATACAAAATAAAATATAAAACATAAAAAATAAATATAAAATAAAATATATAAAATAAAATAGTAAGGAAGGTCATAAAATGGGGCAAAATTCACTTAGCAAATGTTTCACTTAGCAACAGAAATTTGGGGCTCAATTTTTGTGGGTCATAAATCAAGGACTACCTCCACTGTTTGTTTGTTTGTTTATTTATTTATTGATTGATTGATTGTTAGAGTTGAAGGGACCATGCGGGACAAATCCAAACCCCTGCCTAAGCAGGAACCCTATAGCATCCCAGCCAAATGGCAGTCCAATTTCCTCTTTAAAATGTCCAGAGTATTGGAGTTCACAACATCAGCTGGTAGGTTGTTCCACTGGTTGATCGTTCTGACCGTCAGGAAGTTCTTCCTTATTTCTAGGTTGAATCTCTCCTTGGTCAGCTTCCAGCCATTGTTCCTCGTCCGGCCCTCCGGTGCCCTGGAGAATAAAGTGATCCCCTCCTCTCTGTGACAACTCCTCGTATACCTGTAGACTGCTATCATGTCCGCTCTGGCCCTCCTTTTCTCTAGGCTATCCATGCCCAGTTCCCGCAGTCTCTCTTCGTAAGTCTTGGTTTCTAGACCCCTGATCCTTTTGGTTGCTCTTTTCTGCACCTTCTCCAGAGTTTCAATGTCTCTTTTGAAGTGTGGTGACCAGAACTGAACACAGTACTCCAGGTGTGGTCTGTCCAGGGCGTAGTAGAGTGGTATTAAGACTTCCCTGGTCTTGGAGTGTATTCCCCTGTTGATGCAGCTTCGGATTGTGTTGCCTTTTTTGGCTGCTGCTTCACATTGTTGGCTCATGTTTAGTTGATTATCCACCAAGACTCCTTTACTATACTGCAAAGGAGTATAGTCGGCATCAGTTCACTCCTTGAAAAATGCCCTTCCAGGGTGAATTGACACCAGATTCGGGATAGGAAGCAAAAAGCAGGGGGGGGGGGGGGAATAAGGGGATCTAATGACCATACCTTTCAGCCTCGGCCAGTTTCTCCAACCGGTAACGTTCTGCTTCGGCTGGTTTCTTGATCTGGGCCTCCAGCTCCCGTTCCTTACGGATCATCTCCTGTTCCTGGATTTGGATCTGCTGGGTTCGCTCCACCACCATGACCTGCATCTTCTCCTCTTCAATTTTCTGCTTGGTCTTGGCCACCTGTGTGAAGTGATCCAGAAAAAAAACCCAAAACCCTGAATGAAGAAAGGGTTCAGAAACTCCCTGGTGGGATGTCGGTTCACGGCTCAAAATTGTATCAACATCTGGCAAATTAAAGCAGAGGATTATGCTGTAGATCGGAGCTGTCCAAACTTGGCAACTTTTAAGACTTGTGGACTTCAATTCCCAGAATTCCCCCGTCAGCATGGGGAACTGAAGACCACAAGCCTTAAAGTTCCCTGCTCTAAATGAATCCCAGTGGCTGATTAGGTCCCACAGAGTTGGCCTTCTCCGGGTCCATCAACTAAACAATATCATCTGGAGGGGCTCAGGGAAAGAGCCTTCTCTGTGGCGGCCCCGGCCCTCTGGAACCAACTCCCCCCAGAGATCAGGACTGCCCCCACCCTCCTTGCCTTTTGTAAACTCTTGAAAACTCACCTATGTCGCCAGGCATGGGGAAACTAATATACCTAACTAATATAATGTATGTATGGTTTGTTTGAGTTTGTATTATTTTACTGAAAAGGTAGTAGATCCTTGGAACAAATTTCCAGCAGACGTGTTTGGTAAATCCACAGTAACTGAATTTAAACATGCCTGGGATAAACATATATCCATCCTAAGATAAAATACAGAAACTAGTATAAGGGCAGACTAGATGGATCATAAGGTCTTTTTCTGCCATCAGTCTTCTATGTTTCTATGTATGATTATTTTCTTTATATAAGGGTTTTAAACTATTTTTTAACTATTGGATTTGTATATTGTGTATTGTCCTGTGGTGAGCCGCTCCGGATCCTTGGTGAGGGGTGGCATAAAAATCTAATAAATTATTATTATTATTATTTCTATATGGGGCTACCCTTGAAAAGCATTCAGAGACTACAATTAGTCCAGAACACAAGCTGTTGTGGGTGTGCCTAGATACACTCACATTTCACCAACACTGCGTGACCTGCACTGGCTTCCAATCGGTCTCCGAATGTAGTGTTCCCTCGATTTTCGCGGCTTCAAACTTTGCGAAATGTCTATACCACGGTTTTTCAAAAATATTAATTAAAAAATACTTTGCGGGGTTTTTCCCTATACTACGGTTTTTCCCGCCCGATGACGTCATATGTCATTGCCAAACTTTCGTCTGCCTTTAATAATTTTTTTAAAATAAACTTTAATAAATAAACATGGTGAGTAATAATCTAAATGGTTGCTAAGGGAATGGAAAATTGCAATTTAGGGGTTTAAAGTGTTAAGGGATGGCTTGTGATACTGTTCATAGCCAAAAATAGTGTATTTATTTCTGCATATCTACTTCGCGGAAATTCAACTTTCACAGCAGTCTTGGAAAATCAAGGGAACACTGTAATTCAAGGTGCTGGTTATCACATATAAAGCCTTACATGGCTTTGGGCCTGACTATCTATGGAATCGTCTTCAGCCTCACACCTCCCAACGACTAATTAGGGCCCACAGGGTTTTGCGTTCTCCAGGTCCCGTCAGCCAAACAATGGTGACTGGCAAGACTGCGGAGGAGGGCCTTCTGTGTGGTGGTTCCAGCTCTCTGGAATCAGCTGCCCTTGGAGATTGGTATAGTCGCCGCCCTCCTGGCCTACCGAAAGGTCTTGAAAACCTGGCTTTGCGGGCAGGCCTGGGGCTGTTGAGCTATGCCACTCAGCTCTGGCCAGAAGGAGTGAATGTGTTTATTGAATGAATGTCGAGGGATTTTATATTGTTATTCTCAGGGTGTCCAGGGGGAAAAGCATTTTGAAATTCCCTGATATTTCCTTGACATTTCCCTGTAACTTGTGATCTATTTAAGGCGCGGTCGTAGATGACATCATACCAAATGGCTACGCCATGGAGAAATATTGGTAGCTGAGGAAGCAAGTTGTTGCCATAGTTATGCTCATTTTTGCTTGACTCTGCCAGGCAGTGCGATCTGGGTTTTTTTACATGATTTTCCCCTGACTTTTAAACATTTTAATAGTTTGGGTTTTTTACATGATTTATTAGAAACACAGAAGACTGACGGCAGAAAAAGACCTCATGATCCATCTAGTCTGCCCTTATACTATTTTCTGCATTTTATCTTAGGATGGATATATGTTTATCCCAGGCATGTTTAAATTCAGTTACTGTGGATTTACCAACCACATCTGCTGGAAGTTTGTTCCAAGGATCTACTACTCTTTCAGTAAAATAGTATTTTCTCATGTTGCTTTTGATCTTTCCCCCAACTAACTTCAGATTGTGTCCCCTTGTCCTTGTGTTCACTTTTCTATTAAAGACACTTCCCTCCTGGGCCTTATTTAACCCTTTAACATATTTAAATGTTTCGATCATGTCCCCCCTTTTCCTTCTGTCCTCCAGACTATACAGATTGAGTTCATTAAGTCTTTCCTGATACGTTTTATGCTTAAGACCTTCCACCATTCTTGTAGCCCGTCTTTGGACCCGTTCAATATTCTGTTTTTTTCATGAATTCTCTGATAATTCCATGATATTTCCCGAACTGCTGATTTCCTTAATAATTCCCTGATTTCCCTGTTTTCCAGGTTTGCTGGACACCCTGTAATCTGTTTTATGCTATTTATATTGTTTATTCTTGTAGCCCGTCTTTGGACACGTTCAATTTTGTCAATATCTTTTTGTAGGTGAGGTCTCCAGAACTGAACACAGTATTCCAAATGTGGTCTCACCAGCGCTCTATATAAGGGGATCACAATCTCCCTCTTCCTGCTTGTTATACCTCTAGCTATGCAGCCAAGCATCCTACTTGGTTTTCCTACTGCCCGACCACACTGCTCACCCATTTTGAGACTGTCAGAAATCACTACCCCTAAATCCTTCTCTTCTGAAGTTTTTGCTAACACAGAATTGCCAATGCAATACTCAGATTGAGGATTCCTTTTCCCCAAGTGCATTATTTTACATTTGGAAACATTAAACTGCAGTTTCCATTGCTTTGACCATTTATCTAGTAAAGCTAAATCATTTACCATATTACAGACCCTTCCAGGAATATCAACCCTATTGCACACTTTAGAGTCATCGGCAAATAGGCAAACCTTCCCTACCAAACCTTCCCCTAAGTCACTCACAAACATATTAAAAAGAATAGGACCCAGAACAGACCCTTGTGGCACACCGCTTGTAACCTGTCTCTGCTCAGAATACTCGCCATTAACAATAACTCTCTGATGTCTATGCTTCAGCCAGCTTGAAATCCACTGAACTCTCCAGGGATTAAGTCCAATCTTCACTAATTTATCTATCAGCTCTTTATGTGGAACTGTATCAAAGGTTTATATTGTTTGTTCGCTGCCCAGAGTCCGAAAGGAGTTGGGTGGCTTATAAATTAAATTAAACTTGACCAGGCCCAAGGGAGGGACTCACAAATGTTTTTCTGCACACGTATCATTGAGAACAAAACAGGCTACAATTTCTGCCCTCTGCCAATCCCCTTCACTGGATGCATGGCGGGCACCTCACCTGGAGTTGATAGGCCAAGTCTGATTCCGCTTTCCGCGTGTTCACCTCGATGTCGTAAGCAGCCTTCTTCAGCTCGAAATCTCGGTGGGCTTTGGCCATCTCAATATCGTTCATAAACTGAGCCGACAATTTCTCTTGCTTGGCTTTGGCTTCCTAGAGTGCGGAAAGATGGGAAGACTTAAGGACAGTGCCCAACAGGAAGAGAGAGGCAAGAGCTTGGCGGTAGTGCGAAAGTTATGAGCACCAAAAAAGTTTTGATTAAAAAGATTCTCAGGTTTTTGTTGGAATCCTGCTGAGTCCACGGGAAAGTCTATTTGGGTTGTTGATACAATTGGGAAATTGTTGGGCAGCCACCACCTTCCTTTCTACAGCTCTGGGGTTTCCGAGTGGTCCCCCATCCAATTAATATCCAGATCTGAACTTGCTTAGAATCATAGGGCATGAAGCAGTAGTGGGTTCCTACTGATACGGCTAATTGGGCGCAGTTCTGTGGTTGTGGCGCATGAGCGCGCATTTGAGCAAAATTTTGCTTCCTGCACCTGTGCAGGTAGCAAAATCTCACATGGCGATGTACATGCGCATGTGTTTCGGTGAGATGTTTTGGCATGCGCAGAAAAATAAAACCTCACCAAAATCTGCACGCATGTGCATCACCATGCGAGATTTTGCTACCTGCACAGGTGCAGGAAGCAAAATTTCGCTTGAACGCGCCCTTGAGCCATAGAGCTGCACCCAATTAGCCGTACCGGTAGGAACCCACTACTAGCTGCACACCAAGACAACTAGACACAAGAACAGTTTTTATCCGAACGCCATCACTCTACTAAACAAATAATTCCCTCAACACTATCAGACTTTCTACAAAATCTGCACTTCTATTCTATTAGTTTTTCTCATCATTCCTATCACCCATTTCCTCCCATGTTGACTGTATGACTGTAACTTGTTGCTTATATCCTAAGATTTTTATTAATATTGCTTCTTCATTGCTTATTTGACCCCTATGACACTCATTAAATGTCATACCACATGATTCTTGACAAATGTATATTTTATTTTATGTACGCTGAGAGCATATGCACCAAGACAAATTCCTTGTGTGTCCAATCACACTTGGCCAATAAAAATTCTATTCTATTCTGTTCTATTCTATTCTAGCATGAAGGGACCTTGGAGGTCTTCTAGTCCAGCCCCCCGCCCAAGGCAGGAGATCTTATCCTATGCCAGATTAATGGTTGCCCAATCTTCCCTTAAAAAGCTCCAGCAATCTTTAGAATGAGGTAGATAGTCACATAGGCCAAGTACTTCCACAATCACCCAAGAGCTCACCTTGATGCCAGCATCTCTCTTGGCTTCAGCTTCTCCAATCCTGGCATCCTTCTGCACCTGAGCCGTTCGAGCTTTTCCCAGAGAATGAAGATAATCCTACAATCAAAATCCAGCATCAAGAAAATGCACTTTTTGCAAACAAAATCTGTTAGCAATAACACTTCAATCTATATACAGTGGTACTTCTACCTAAGAACGCCACTACTTAAGAACTTTTCTAGATAAGAATTGGGTGTTTGCCCTTATACTATTTTCTGTATTTTATCTTAGGATAGATATATGTTTATCCCAGGCATGTTTAAATGCAGTTACTGTGGATTTATCAACCACGTCTGCTGGAAGTTTGTTCCAAGGATTTACTACTCTTTCAGTAAAATAATAATTTCTCATGTTGCTTTTGATCTTTCCTCCAACTAACCTCAGATTGTGTCCCCTTGTTTTGTGTTCACTTTCCTATTAAAAACACTTTCTTCCTGAACCTTATTTAACCCTTTAAATGTATTTAAATGTTTCGATCATGTCCCCCCTTTTCCTTCTGTCCTCCAGACTATACAGATTGAGTTCATTAAGTCTTTCCAGATAAGTTTTATCCTTAACACCTTCCACCATTTTTGTAGCCCGTCTTTGGACCCCTTCAATTTTGTCAATATCTTTTTGTAGGTGAGGTCTCCAGAACTGAACACAGTATTCCAAATGTGGTCTCACCAGCAGTCCATATAGCGGGATCATAATCTCCCTCTTCCTGCTTGTTATACCTCTAGCTATGCAGCCAAGCATCCTACTTGCTTTCTCTACTGCAGAGGTCCCCAACCTTTTTTGCACCAGGGACCGGCTTTAAGCTAGACCAGTTTTCCATGGCCCGGGGGGGGGGGGGGAGCTAGCTGTCAGCGGCGCCGTAAAAGGGGCGATCAAGAGAGGAATGGGTGAATGAATGGACGGAGGGTGGGAAGGAAGGAAGGAAAGAGGGAAGGGACAGGAACAGAAGAAGGGTGCAAAGGAAGCAAGGAAAGGTGTGAAAGGGGAGAGTAAGAGAGGAAGGAGTGAAAGAAGGGAATGAGGGAGGAAAGAAGGGAGGAAGGAAAAGGAAAGCAAGAAATGGAGGGAGGAAAGGAAGGAAGGAAAGAAAGAAGGGGGGAAGGGACAAGAACAGAGGAAGGAAGCAAGGAAACTTATGAAAGGGGAGAGTAAGGGAAGAAGGTAGGAAGGAGAAAGAAAAGAAGAAATAGAGGAAGGGAAGGTAAAAGAGAGAAAGAAAAAGAGCAAGAAAGAAAGCAAGAAAGAGAAAGAAAGAAAGAAAGAAAGAAAGAAAGGCAACTTCAAAGAAAGGCTCACTGAGCATCTCTCACTCTCTCTCTCTTTCTATCCCTCTTTCTTTCTTTCTCTTCCTTTCTCTCTCTCCTCTTCCTTTATCTCCTCTCTCTCTCCCTCTCTCTTTCTCTCCCCCCTCTCTCCCCTTTCCCTCTCTCTTTCTCTCTCTCCCTCTCTTGCTATCTCTCCCCCCTTTCCCTCTCTCTTTCTCTCTCTCCCTCTCTTGCTATCTCTCCCCCCTCTACCTCTCTCTTTCTCCCTCTCCCTCTCTTTCTCTCTCTCTCCCCCTCTTTCTCTTTCTTCTTCTCACTTTCTCTCTCTTGTTTTCTTTCTGTCTCTTTTGCTTTCTCTCTCTCTCACTCTTTCTTGTTTTCTTTCTCACGCTCTTTCTCTCTCTTGTTCTCTCTCTTGCTATCTCTTTCTCCCCCCTTTCTCTCACTCTCTCTTTCTCACTTTCTCTCTATCTTGCTGTCTGTTGCTATCACTCACTCTCGTTCTCCGTTCTTCTCAGCGGTGACGCGCGCACGCCCTGCCCGCCTCACCTTTGCAAGAGCACTTTCGCCCTGGGCTCTCAGCAAGGGGGTTTGCAGGAGAGGTGGGGCCGGCGAAGGTGATATTCAATGTCGGGGGCGCACAGGCGGTTGCACGCGCTCCCTATCTCCCTGCTAGCCCACTCGGAATATTCAAAATAAGAAAAGCCTTCGCCGGCAAAGGTTTTTCTTATTTTGAATACTCCGAGTGGGCTAGCAGGGAGATAGGGAGCGCGTGCAACCGCCCGTGCGCCCCCGACATTGAAGACCTCCGCTGAGAAAAGCCTTTGCCGGCATTTCCTCTCGGCGTCAAGGAGGCGCAGCGGCGGGCGGAGAGAGGGAAGGGGGGCGCAGCGGCGTCCCTCCTGGCCTTGGCGGGCCGCCCGACCCTCCCCACCTCCTGCAAACGCGGCGGGCGGCGGGGGGAGAGCGAGGAGCCGGTTCCGGCGGGCGCGGGGCTTGGCTGGCTGGCGGGGGGAGCGCCGCTGGTGGTGCGGAAAGGCCGAGGGGGCCCTGGCGCCGCGGACCGGCTGAAAACCCCCAACGGCCCGGTGCCGGTCCGCGGACCGGCGGTTGGGGACCTCTGCTCTACTGCCTCACTGCACTCTTCACCCATTTTGAGACTGTCAGAAATCACTACCCCTAAATCCTTCTCTTCTAAAGTTTTTGCTAACACAGAACTGCCAATACAATACTCAGATTCCTTTTCCCCAAGTGCATTATTTTACATTTGGAAACATTAAACTGCAATTTCCATTGCTTTGACTATTTATCTAGTAAAGCTAAATCATTTACCATATTACAGATGCTTCCAGGAATATCAACCCTACTGCACACATCGGCAAATAGGAAAACCTTCCCTACCAAATCTTCCCCTATGTCACTCACAAACATATTAAAAAGAATAAGACCCAGAACAGACCCAAATCAATCAATCAATCAATCAATAGAAAAGAGATGAGTCAATCAGCTTCACTTGGCGATGGGACAGGACGATGGTGGTTGTCTATTTCTATTACTGAAAATTATGAAATCAGACGTCCTTGCCAATCTCCTGCCTAAGATATCCCTGTGATCAGGCGTTCTTAGGGACAGTAGGTTTCATCAATAGGAGACAGCACATATGCATACCTGGTCATCGTGAATATCCTTGAGGGTATAACTGACCACACTGATCCCCATGTTGACCAGGTCAGACGAGGCCACTTTGAAGACCTGCTCTGAAAACTTCTGACGGTCCTTGTAGATTTCCTGTTTAACAAAGAGAGGTCACTTTGTCAGGACCAAGCAGATTCAGTTCATCTGTTTTTAAGTCCCATATAGGGGCAAGTACAGCTCATCCGTTTGGAACCCATATCGCATCTCAGACATCAACACCCTTGAAAATGTCCAAAGATACTTCACCAGAAGAGCCCTTCACTCCTCCACTCAAAATAGAATACCCTACGAGACTAGACTTTCAATCCTGGGTCTTGAAAGCCTAGAACTAAGATGCCTTAAACAAGATCTAAGTATTGCCCACAAGATCATATGCTGCAACGTCCTTCCTGTCGGCGACTACTTCAGCTTCAACCACAACAACACAAGAGCACACAAAAGATTTAAACTTAATATTAACCGGTCCAAACTTGACTGTAAAAAATATGACTTCAGTAACCGAGTTGTCCAAGCGTGGAACTCATTACCGGACTCCATAGTGTCATCCCCAAACCCCCAACACTTTACCCTTGGATTATCTACGGTTGACCTATCCAGATTCCTAAGAGGTCAGTAAGGGGTGAGTACAAGTGCACTAGAGTGCTTCCCGTCCCCTGTCCTATTGCTCTCCTATATCTCCTATACCTTTCTTCTATTCCTATATTTCTTCTTCTATTCTTTCATTGATATGTTCTATTCCTATAACTTCTCTTCTATTCTTTCTTAGATATATTTTACTATAAGTATCTCCTCTATAACCTTCATCATGTATTTTACTATGTGTATGCCCATTAAAACCTTCATTGTGTATTGGAGAAAATAAATAAATAAATAAAATAAAATATAGAAACAGTGCCAGGGATGGCCTAGAGGTGGAGCTCTTGCCTCCCAATCAGGAGACTGTGAATTTGACTCTTTGGGTGGTTCTCAACCTTTCTAATGCCGCCACCCCTTAATACAGTTCCTCATGTTGTGGTGAGCCCCAACCATAAGTCCCAATTCTCCCAACAGAGCTTTAAGCTGATTGGCAGGAAGGTCAGAGGAAAACCCCCACTGTAAACACCTGATTGGTCAGATTGTAAAAATATGTTCCAAGGTGCCAGAATAGAAGCTTTAGTTCCTAACACCATGGGAAATTTGTCTTTTCCCATGGTCTTAGGTGACTTCTGTGAAATGGTCATTTGACCCCCAGGTTGAGAACCACTGCATAGAGGCAGATACTAGATTTTTCGAACTATAAGACGCACCAAGTAAGAACTTGATTGGGAAGTTATATAAATATTTAATAAACTACAAGATGATAGGTTGGATATTAAAAGATAATATGGTGTAAAAATTTTGGCAAAGAAATAAATCTAGATACATGGGAAAAAGTTTGGATATACAACTGGAAAATAACTAAATCAATCTCTTTTAAAGAAAATCAAATTAAGATGTTCTATAAATGGCACCTTCCACCAAATAGGATCTCAAAGATGTTTCCAAGTGCCTCACCTATGTGCTGGAAATGTAAAAAAGAAATTGGCACATATTTCCATGCATGGTGGACATGCCCAAAATCTAAGATTTATTGGAATAAGGTAGAAAAATGGTTAAAGGAAATTACAAATAAGGAAATTAGAAAGACCCCAGAATTTTTCTTATTAGGTATTACTGATACCAAATATAAAAAAGAAACATATTATTTAATAATTCACATATTAGTAGCAGCAAGAATTGCATTTGCACAAAAATGGAAAGAAAAGGAAATTCCAAAAGACGAAGAGGTCTTTAGGAAGATTATGGAATGTGCAGAATTGGATATGATGACGAGATGGTTAAATAACCAAGCGGAAACAGAATTTTATAAAACTTGGGAGAAAGTTTATAATTGGTGGAATATAAAAAATGATCATTAAAGATATATTAGGTTGAACATATCGTATAGTGATACTTGATAGATACGTTTATTTTTATTAGTTGATCTCAATTATTTTAACCATAACTATACTATGACTAGAAAATATTCAAAAGTTTAGATTTCTATGTTATTGTTGTATACAAAGAGATATTTCATTGACAAGTTCACTTTTCTGTATCGATCTAAACTAGAATTAGTCTTTTTTTCTGTATTAAGAAGACGTCTATACTTAGTGGAACAACGGTAGTTCCTTTACATGTTAAACGTTGTCTGTTTTGTTTTGTCTTATATTTTAAAAAATCAATAAAAATATTTTTTTTTTAAAAAAGACGCACCAAGTAAGAAAAAAAGTTTTTGTCCTCTACAGCCCCCAGGAGCACTCTGCAGGCCTCCCAAAAACTATGTGCTCCGCTTTTTGCAAAAATGGGCCCCGTTTTTCACAAAACGGGGGCGTTTTTGCCTTCCCCCAGTCCCGAGGAGCACTCTGCAGTCCTCCCAAACCTTTTGCACACCCTGTTTTTCACAAAAAGAGACCCATGTTTTGTAAAAATGGGGTGTGCAGAGCATTCGGGAGACCTGGAGAGTGCTCCTGGGGGCTGGAGAAAGGCAAAAATTCCCCCATTTTTGCAAAAAACCAGCCCATTTTTCACCTTTTGCAAAAAGAATTGGTGTGTTTTTGCCTTCCCCCAGCCCCCAGGAGCACTCTACAGGCCTCCCAAACCATCTGTGCACTCCATTTTTGCAAAAAACGGGCCCATTTTTCACAAAAATAGGACACAGGGGTGGGGCTTCGGGAGGTCAAATTTCTCTTTAGTTCTAGGTTGGTTCGCTCCCTCATTGCTTTCCACCACACCTCACCCGTTCTTCAACTAGTGGTAGTATCTTGCACGCAGGCACATATTTTCACAAGCAACCTCACCTCTACTGTCATATGGGCCATGATGGCTCTTTGGTGGCCTTCCAGGGTCTCCAGAGCGATATGAGTAATTTCTGCTTCAGACTTGCCCAGGAACATTTGACAAGCAGCTGCCAGCATCTCCTTGTTCTGGCCCTGGATCTTCACCTGGGTAGGGAAAAGTGTTATGCGAACCCAACAAAATTCGTCGTCAGGCATGGGGAATTGAGACTTTCCCTCCCCCTAGGCTTATAAAATTTATGCATGGTATGTTAGTATGTATGATTGGTTTCTAAATTGGGGTTTTAAATTAACTTAAATATTAGATTTGTTTATATTGTATTATTGTTGCTGTTAGCCGCCCCGAGTCTGCAGAGAGGGGCGGCATACAAATCTGATTAATAAATAAATAAAAATAAATATCTGATCGTTGTGTTTCGTGACTGCTTTACTGACTTTGACTTTTTGTGTGCTGATTTTTCCCCCGCTTTGAAAATAAACCAGAGCAAAGGGTGTTTCACTTTGTGAAAGGACTGTGAATTACCTCTCAGCTGCAAGCTAAGTATCACAGAACTGATAAGGGACTTGTACAAATTACCAGTTTGTTTGGAGACCAATGCTCTTTGCTATACCAAAAGAGGGCTTAGTTTAAGTGAATTTTCATTATAAAGAACATTGTTTTGAATTTTCAAACGTGTGTGTGTCTGAAATTTGTACGTGTGAATTTTTGGGAGGAGTCTACCAGAGAGCCCGACAGAACAATTAGTTTCCATCCATTGCTTCTTATTTATTTATTCATTTATTTATTTGTTTTTTTGTTTGTTTGTTTGTTTGATTTGTATGCCGCCCCTCTCCGTAGACTCTTGCCCTGCCTTCAGGTATTTTGATATCCCCACGATATCCTGCCGAATAAAAAATATTACCTGTGCGATGCCAGTGACTGAAATGGGGACCCCATGTCGGGTGTAAACTTTCTCACTCTTCACATTCAGGGTCAGAGTGTTAAGTGAGATCCTGTAAGAGTGGAAAGAAAAAAAGGTTAAAACACATCTAAGCCCCACATCCATGAAGTGACACCCTATACAGTGGTACCTCGGTTCTCGACCACAATTCTTTCCAGAAGTGTGGTCGAGAACCGATTTGATCGAGTACCAAATTAATTTATCCCATAGGAAATAATGGAAATGGGTTTAATTGGTTTCCAGCCCCTATTGCCTTCATTTCCTATGGGATAAAGATCTGAGGTTTAAGCACTCCAAGCTGTAATAAGGGTGGGGGCAGCTGCAATACCGGCAGTTTCGGGGGGGGGGGCTCCTTTCCTCAGTGGTTTGTCTTCTTCCCTTTAAGCAGCTACACCAACTTTCTCCTTCCCGGCGGTGGCGACGGCGGTGGCGGCTTTCCTTCGAGCAGCAGCAGCGCTGGGAACGTCACATGAGAAAGGGAAGCCGCTGACGTTCCCGGCGCTGCTGCTGCTCGAAGGAAAGCCGCCGTCGCGAAGGAGAAAGTTAGTGTAGCTGCTTAAAGGGAAGAAGACGAACCACTGAGGAAAGGAGCCCCCCCCCCGAAACTACCGGTATTGCAGCCGCCCCCACCCTTCCTACAGCTTGGAGCGCTTAGATTAGAGACTGGGAGGCTGTTTAGAGGGCGGCCAGGATGGGCGTGTCGGATTCCGACTCCCATTCCGTCTCACTCCGTCCCCTCAGATCTTGTAGCATTTCGGATAATAAACAAAATTTTCTGTGGCTGTTCGGTATCCGAATTTTTGTTCAGATACCGAAGCAAATTTTTGCCGAAAATTTTGTTCGGTATCTGAAATGTACGAGAACCAAAGCGTTCGAGTACCGAGGTACCACTGTATTTCTATCAATTATCTCAATGAGGGCAAATAGGGCAAACTTGTATTCCACTTGTAAGCCAGAGCATCCTATAAGGTTAATGTTTGAAGGATGCCAACGTGGTTGAATACCTCAGCATCCTACCAACCCTGGCTGATCTCGGAAACTTAAGCAGGGTCAGCCCTAGTTAGCACTTGGATGGGCAACTGAAACGAAACCAACAGGATACCATTGCTCAGTTAAAAAGACTGGTCCAACTTTGATGAGATCCTGGATATCTTAAAATATTTCAAAGACGATAGGCTTTAAAAGAAAACTTTGGTGAACTGTGTTCAGTTCTGGAGACCTCACCTACAAAAAGATATTGACAAAATTGAACGGGTCCAAAGACGGGCTACAAAAATGGTGGAAGGTCTTAAGCATAAGAGCCGGGGTGGCGCAGCAGGTAGAGTGCTGTACTGCAGGCCACTGAAGCTGACTTGTAGATCTGAAGGTCAGCGGTTCAAATCTCATCACCGGCTCAAGGTTGACTCAGCCTTCCATCCTTCCAAGGTGGGTAAAATGAGGACGCGGATTGTGGGGGCAATAGCCTAGCTGTGTTAAAAAGTGCTATTGCTAACATGTTGTAAGCCGCCCTGAGTCTAAGGAGAAGGGCGGCATAAAAATTGAATGAATGAATGAATGAATGAACGAATGAATGAATAAATAAATAAATAAAACCTATCAGGAAAGACTTAATGAACTCAATCTGTATAGTCTGGAGGACAGAAGGGAAAGGGGGGACGTGATCGAAACATTTAAATACGTTAAAGGGTTAAATAAAGTTACTGTGGATTTACCAACCACGTCTGCTGGAAGTTTGTTCCAAGCCTCTACTATTCTTTCAGTAAAATAATATTTTCTCACGTTGCTTTTGATCTTTCCCCCAACTAACTTCAGATTGTGTCCCCTTGTTCTTGTGTTCACTTTCCTACTAAAACACTTCCCTCCTGAACCTTAACACATTTAAATGTTTCGATCATGGCCCCCCTTTCCCTTCTGTCCTCCAGACTATACAGATCTCTCCTGCTTGAGTGGAGGGGTTGACCTAGATGACCTACAAGGTCCCTTCCAACTCTATTATAACCTGTTAAATAGAGCCTCCACCTAAAGACTTACCTCTGGATCTGTTGTACGCACGGTATCACAAAAACCCGCCCGCCGGCGATCATCACCGGAGGGCTGCGGCAGAAACCTGGGGAAAGAGATATTTAAACAGTGCAGAATCTACCCAGGACAACACGATCCCTCGATCAGCCCAGTCAATCAAACCTAGACAGCTTCCAACCAGCAAAGTCAATGAGAGACGCCAGATTTGCTAAATAACCGTGGCAAAAAAAATGTCATAAAAAGAACACCCTTGCTTAGCAATGAGAATTCTGGTCCCTTTTGTAAGTCAACGACTCCCTGTATTCGAAAAAGAAGCATGGGGATTGGTGAGCAAGATTATCCAATAGGGCAGTGTTACCCAACCTTGGTAACTTGAAGATATCTGGACTTCAACTCCCAGAAATCCCCAGCCAGCATTCGCTGGCTGGGGAATTCTGGGAGTTGAAGTCCAAATATCTTCAAGTGGCCAAGGTTGGGAAACACTGCAATAGGGCATGATTTTGTTACAGATTGCAGTGATGGCGAACTCCCCCCCCCCCCCGGGTGCTGAAAGAGTGTGGGTGCACACTATTGCACATGCATGAGTGCCCATACCCATAATTCAATGCCTGGGGAGGGCGGAAACAACTTCCCCCAACCCCCGGAGGCTCTCTGGAGGCTGAAAATAGCCTGTTTCCCAACTTCTGGTGGGCCCAGTAGATTTATGTTTCACCCTCCCCAGGATCCAAAAGCTTCCCTGGATTGGGGGAGGGTAAAAACACCTTCCGCACCCCCCAGAAGCTCTCTGGAAGTCAAAAACGCCCTCCCAGAGCTTCTGTGCAAACTAAAAATCAGCTGGCTCGCACACACATGCCCATTGAGGCTGAGTCACGGCAACAGTTCGTGTGCCAGCAGATATTGGCTCTGCGTGCCACCTGTGGTACCCATTATTATTATTATTATTATTATTATTATTATTATTATTATTATTATTATTAATTAGATTTCTATGCCGCCCCTCTCCGAAGACTCGGGGTGGCTCACAACAGTAATAAGAAACAGTGTAACAATGGGACAAATCTAATAATAAAAAATATATAAAAACCCCAACAATTAAAAACCATACAGCACATATATACCAAACATGAAATATAAAAAGCCTGGGGGAGATGTCTTAGTTCCCCCATGCCTGGCGATACAGGTGGGTCTTGAGTAACTGGCGAAAGACAAGGGGGGTGGGGGCTGTTCTAATTTCTGGGGGGAGTTGGTTCCAGAGGGCCGGGGCCGCCACAGAGAAGGCTCTTCCCTTGGGGCTCCCCAAATGACATTGTTTGATCAACGGGACCCGGAGAAGGCCAACTCTGTGGGACCTTATCGGCCGCTGGGATTCGTGCAGTAGAAGGCGGTTCCGGAGGTATTCTGGCCCAATGCCATGTAGGGCTTTAAAGGTCTTTGAATTGTGACCGGAAACTGATCGGCAGCCAGTGCAGACCACGGAGTGTTGTAGAAACGTGGGCGAATCTGGGAAGCCCCACGATGACTCTCGCGGCCGCATTCTGCACGATCTGAAGTTTCCGAACACTTTTCAAAGGTAGACCCATGTTGAGAGCATTGCAGTAATCGAACCTCGAGGTGATGAGGGCATGAGCGACTGTGAGCAGTGACTCCCTGTCCAAGTAGGGCCGCAACTGTTGCACCAGGCGAACCTGGGCATGCCATAGGTTCGCCATCACTGCCCTATGGAAACTATTCTAAAGGACACTTTGGCTTTTGTGTTCCAACCTAGGATACCACAAACCACGAATAAGACTCGTTGTGCCAACAAAAAACCTTTTTTATTAAGTACTGTGAATTCTTCTCATTCACATCCAGCAAAGTCTTGCAAGAGTAAATTTACAGTTACAGACCTTATCTGGCTTGGAGAGAGCTGCCAGGCTGAGATCTTCAAAACTTGGTCACTGAGAGTCATGAATGTTAGTACTATGTACATAACTGGTTGGGTTTGGCAATATATAAAGCAAACTAACAATGTATGCTTAAATATATTGAAAAACTATAGCTTGAAGAGTTAGCTTTAAGAGGGAGCCAGAAGTGTGATTCTCTCGCTCTCTCTGCTATTTCTGTTATTTTCCCTGTGATTGCTGTAGTAGGAACTGTGTGTTAAATGCTGGTTTATGTAACTGTAAGCTGAACAAGTAAGGCTTATAGTATTGTATATGCATGCAGTGAAGGGCTACCAAAAGTTTTACTACAACACTGTGGGCGTGGCTTATGCAGGACGCCCTGCATTTTCTTTCAACAAAAAGTTCAGTGCAAATTAGGTGCTCTGGGGTGGAGCTCCATTTTCACTACCCCCCCTTCCGGGCAGCAGCCCATCCCTGTTTATATGTATCAAGAGTTATTGACTGATTTAACTGTGTATGACTAGCACTGTTCAACTTGACTAAGATATTTGTCAAAGTAAATAATATTTTATACACTTTAATATATCTGGCTTGTACGACTGAACCATTACTCATATATCTGGGCTATCAGCTGGGAGTCCACGTTTCCTTATTTTATGTCCACCTTTGACAACTCAGAGATCACTTTGCACATTCCAGAGGAATCACTGAGTCTGTCATCTGCACCTCTATAACCGTCTGGTTTGGTGCTGCAACCCAACAAGACCGACACAGACTTCAGAGGATAATCAGAACTGTAGAAAAAACAATGGCTGCCAACCCGCCTTCCATTGAGGACCTGTATACTGCACGAGTCAAAAAGAGGGCGGGGAAAATATTTACTGACCCCTCACACCCTGGACACAAATTGTTTCAACTCCTACCCTCAAAACGTCGCTACAGAGCACTGCACACCAAGACAACTAGACACAAGAACAGTTTTTCCCCGAACGCCATCACTCTACTAAACAAATAATTCCCTCAACACTGTCAGACTTTCTACTAAATCTGCACTTCTATTCTACTAGTTTTTCTCATCATTCCTATCACCCATTTCCTCCCATGTTGACTGTATGACTGTCACTTGTTGCTTATATCCTAAGATTTTTATTAATATTGCTTCTTCATTGCTTATTTGACCCCTATGACAATCATTAAGTGTTGTACCACATGATTCTTGACAAATGTATATTTTATTTTATGTACGCTGAGAGCATATGCACCAAGACAAATTCCTTGTGTCTCCAATCACACTTGGCCAATAAAAAAATCTATCTATCTATCTATCTATCTATCTATCTATCTATCTATCTATCTATCTATCTATCTATCTATCTATCTATCTATCTATCCTTCCTTGACAATGAACCAATTAGGTGAACTAATTGTCTCCTGCAAACTCCCCATTCCCTTTCTCTCCTCTTTTATTTCCTATGGTTCACCTGTGGCCTTACTCCCAAGTTAACCCTTGTTCCTTAGCTCTGCACATGTGCACACTGGGAACAGGCTCCAGATGTTTGTTTGCCTCACTGATATATGACTCCAATGGCAACTGATAACTGTCAGACAGCCCTGGCCCCCTCTCTGTCTCTGATGCAGAGCACTCGTCAAAGCCTTCCCCAGACTCCAGGACTAGCCCATGTTTCTTCCCAACCTCCTCACTGTCCAAATCTACTGCCAGCTCTGCTGGCCGCTGGCAGACCACAACATTCTGTTCCAAAAATCTACTTTCGAAAACGTTAGGTCATCATTGTTAACACTCTTCCAATAACTCTTTAAAGCAGCTGCGTTTTTTCTGCAGGTGCGTCCGTGTTTCAGCATGCGCGGAAGCAAAAAAACCTCGGCAAAACACGAGTGCACCTGCAGTTCTGTGCGCGATTTTGCTTCCTCCACAGGGGCAACATCAAAATTGCGCTGGTCCCGCAAGAACTTACAAGCCGTAGCGGCGAGCGCAATTTAGTGTTCTGGCTCATAGCCCACTGCTGTGCTCGACCCTATGTGCTTTAATGGCTGTGCTTTAATGGCTTTGCATGTGTAGCCAAAATGTGATTGTCAGGAAAAAGGGAAGCTGGCACAACCAGGGGGGAACAGCCCTTGATGGAAGAAACCCACTTGTGAAAATAAAAGCACTGAATAGTTAAAAAAAGAGGAACAAACGGTGTCTCCAAATGAAATCCTAAAAAGCCAGCTTCACCCGAACAGCCCCAAAGATGCCTGAATGTACGAAGTGACCCATGCATTCTGCAACCAGAGCAATCTGAAAGAAATCACCGCTAGCTTGAACAAAGACATACAGTGGTACCTCTACCTAAGAACGCCTCTACTTAAGAATTTTTTTAGATAAGAACCGGGTGTTCAAGATTTTTTTTGCCTCTTCTTAAGAACAATTTTTTACTTAAGTACCCAAGCCCGGAAAAAATTACCAGGAAATTTGAGAGCGGCAGGAAGGCCCGGCCAGTTTCCTACCATTCCCCCTTTAATCCTGGCCATCTCGGGCTTTTTCTGGCGCTTAAGGAGGCTTTGGCCGTCCAGAGCGAACGGAGCGTTTTCCTTTCTCTGGGTGCTTGGTGAGGGAATAAACCACATCGCTGTAGTGACTCCCTCACGCTGTCTCCCGTACACCCGGCGCCAGGTTGCCTCCCGGAGCAGTCTGGGCGTGGAACGGCAAAAGGGGGCGCTTCACCCTGGCTGGATTAACTTGGCTTCAGTCAAACCGAGGAGTCACCACAGTGAAGGAAAGGCGCCGGCTACAAAGCGAGTGAGCGAGAGGAGAGGGAAGCCCTTCAGCATGGGAAGGAAGAGGAAGCAAGCAGCAGCAGCTGCTGCCGCCTTTCGGTCAAAGGAGCGGGAGGTTCCCCCCTCTTGCCCGCCTGGGTTTCTCTCTCTGGCACAGTGTATGGGAGGCAGCCTCGAACCGGGTGTATGGGAGGCGCATGCTCCTCCTCGCCGCCTCAGAGTCCTCCCCCTTTTTTTTAAGCCTTAAAGTTTTGGATTTTTTTTACTCCCCTCACCTCCCCTTCTTCTTTCAGCAGTGACTGTCCTCCTCCTCTTCCCATCCAAATTCCAAGCTTTTATTTCTTTCCAAAAGGGTTTTGCACCTATTATTTGCTTTTACATTGATTCCTACGGGAAAAATTGCTTCTACTTACAAACTTTTCTACTTAAGAACCTGGTCACAGAACGAATTAAGTTCTTAAGTAGAGGTACCACTGTACTTCCACATTTTGTGGCCAGCCTTGAAGGCTGATCCGATTGGATCATAAAACTAAGAAAGAGCAATAGGAAATGGAGCACTTACCTGAGACAACCATGGCTTCATTGGGGCCACAGGTAAAGAACATCTTGACGTCTAGAGAGTCTGGAAAAGAACAGGAAACTGGGGTTTCAGAAGAGCAGAGTGGGGGTCTTCTAGTCCAACCCTCTGCTCAAGCAGGAGACCTTGTATCATTTCAGACAAATGGTTGTCTAATCTTTCAAAAATCTCCAGTGTTGGAGCACCCATAACTTCTGAAGCCAAGCTATTTCACTGTTTAATTGTTCTGTCAGGAAATTTCTCCTTAGTTCTAAGTTGATTCTCTCCTTGTTTAGTTTTCACCCATTGCTTCCTGTTCTACCCTCTGGCGCTTTGGAGAATCAGTTGACTCCCTCTTCTCTGTGGCAGCCCCTGAGATATTGGAACACTGCTATCATGTCTCCCCTAGTCCTTCTTTTCATTAAACTAGACATACCCAGTTCCTGCAACCGTTCTTCATTATGTTCTAGCCTCCAGTCCCCTAATCCTCTTTGTTGCTCTTATTTCCTACATTTCCGGTTCCTCTATTGTGTGTATAAGACGTACCCAGGTTTATAAACATTTGGTGCATGAGACGCATCCAAATTTTCACCCTCATTTTGGGGTAAAAGAATGTGTCTTACAGGGTGTGTTCCAAAAGTAATGCAATTATTTTTTTAAAAAGTAATTTATTGAACAGATTTGCACAAACAGTTAAAATTCTTCAAAGTACTGTCCTTGGGCCTCTACACATTTTTTCCAGCAACTCTGCCATGACCGGTACGCGCCCTGGAAGGCGGTCTTCAGGGACATCTCGCAAGGTCTTTGTCACAGCTGATTGGATCTCTTCTATGGATGAAAAATGGGTTCCTTTCAGGGCTGGGAACAAAAAGAAGTCTGCTGGGATAACATCAGGACTATAGAGGGTGTGGGGCAGCGTTGGCACCTGGTGTTTGGCCAGGAACTCGCAGACTCGTAGCGCGTTGTGGCCAGGCGCCTTTCTCGTCCATAGAAGAGATCCAATCAGCCATGATGAAGACCTTGCGAGAGGTCCCCGAAGATGCCTTCCAGGGCATGTACTGGTTATGGCAGAGTCGCTGGAAAAAATGTGTAGAGGTCCAAGGACAGTACTTTGAAGAATTTTAAGTGTTTGTGCAAATATTTTCAATAAATTACTTTAAAAAATTGAATTACTTTTGGAATTTATTTATTTATTTATTTATTTATTTTTTAGATTTGTATGCCGCCCCTCTCCGTGGACTCGGGGCGGCTCACAGCAAAATATAACAATCGTAACAAATCCAAATAAATTTAAAATATTTAAAAAAGTTTAAAAAGAACCCATTTACTAACAAGCACACACACAAACATACTATGCATAAATTGTACATGCCCGGGGGAGGTGTTTCAGTTCCCCCATGCCTGATGGCAAAGATGGGTTTTAAGGAGTTTATGGAAGGCAGGGAGAGTAGGGGCAGTTCTAATCTCTGGGGGGAGTTGGTTCCAGAGAGTCGGGGCCGCCACAGAGAAGGCTCTTTCCCTGGGGCCCGCCAACCGACATTGCACCCTGTATACTCTGAAAAATACAGGTATATGGATTCCATCTCTTGGAATGTCACATAGTCCACACATCTGGAAGTTGTCAATATTGGGAAGTCCTGGTCCTCCAAACGAAGCAACTTGTTTCTATGAACAGTCAAACAGCACCTTCCTTAACCTGATGCTCTCCAGATGTGCTAGGTCCACTCCCACAGTTTCCACATGAACTGAAGATGGAAGTTAAAAGATGGAGATCACAAACTCCAACACACCTGAAAGGCACCTAATCAGGAGAACCTCCTTATAGATCACCAATCTGGCAACTTTTGCCTTCTGCTGCTTAGGCGTGTCTCTGGAATCCTGAGAGCTGAAATAACCATTTTTTTTAATTAAAAAAGCAAAAAATGAGCAAAGAAAACCTTGAGTGGATCAGAGTTTGTCTGTTGCTCCTAAACCTCTATTGCTGGGATCTCCAAATTTGTCACCTTTTAAGATTTTGGGATCTCAGCTCCCAGAATTTGTGAGCCATGCTTGAGTTTCCTTAGTTGCCAAAGTCTCCTTAGATGGTGGAGATGCTTGGATATTTATTTGTTTGTTTTGTCCAATACACAATAATACACAATGAGGCTTATAGAGGATATAATCAGGTAGAATATATTAAAGGGGGAATAGAGGAAAAAATAAAGGAGTGAAATATAACTATGAGACAATAGCAGAAAAAGATATAGGTATAGAAGAGAAGATATAAATAATCCTACGTAGCTTTTGCTCCGGCAATCTCACACTACTCACAAGAGCCTACAAAACTTTTGCCAGACCCATCCTTGAATACAGCTCATCTGTCTGGAACCCATACCACATCTCAGACATCAACACCCTTGAAAACATCCAAAGATATTTCACCAGAAGAGCCCTTCACTCCTCCACTCGAAACAGAATACCCTACGAACATAGACTAACAATCCTGGGTCTAGAAAGCTTAGAACTACGGCGCCTAAACATGATTTAAGTATTGCCCACAAGATCATATGCTGCAACGTCCTGCCGGTCAACGACTACTTCAGCTTGAACCACAATAACACAAGAGCACGCAACAGATTCAAACTTAATATTAATCGCTCCAAACTTGACTATAAAAAATATGACTTTAACAATCGAGTTGTCGTAGCATGGAACTCATTACCTGACTCAATAGTGTCAACACCTAACCCCCAACATTTCTCCCTTAGACTATCCACGATTGACCTCTCCATGTTCCTAAGAGGTCAGTAAGGGGCGTACATAAGTGCACTAGTGTGCCTTTCGTCCCCTGTCCAATTGTCTTTCCTTTATCTCATATATTATATATATTTTCTTCCTTTCATATATCTTCTCCTCTATTTTTACATATTATCTTTATATATATTACTTCATGTCTATTCTCTTCTATATGTACAGTATTGTGTATTGACAAATGAATAAATAAAATAAATAAAAATATAGGAAATATAGGAAAGATAATAGGACGGGACAGTAGGCTGGTGAACTTTTATTGGATATTGACTTTGGATTGGTCAATATGAAAAGGGGCATATACATATGGTACTGTATATAAACTAGTAGCTGGATATCATCCGGCACCAAGCAGAGCATTTCAATGCTCAATGGTGCTAATTCTAAGTACAGTACTGTAGTGCTAAGAGTTTTGGTGGTGCAGTGGTTAGAGTGCAGTACTGCAAGCTACTTCTGCCGATCACCAGCTGCCAGCAGTTTGGCAGATCGAATCTCAGTAGGCTCAAGGTTGGCTCAGCCTTCCATCCTTCCAAGGTTGGTAAAATGAGGACCCAGATTGTTGAGGGCAATATGCTTTCTGTAAACCGCTTAGAAGGGCTGTAAAGCACTATAAAGCAGTATAGAAGTCTAAACTACCGGTATGTATATGTTGTGAGCCAGCCCGAGTCATTGGAGAGGGGCGGCATAAAAGTCCAATCAATCAATCAATCAATCAATCAATCAATCAATCAATCAGTCAGTCAGTCAATCAATTGATCAATCAATAATCAACGCTATTGCTAATTCTACCTAATTACCCCTTATTCATCCCTTTTAATTGCCACCTACAGGTCCCCATCTAGTCTTGCTTCCGGCTAAATATTTCTTCAAAGTCCGTCAATCATGGCAGAGGCAATATTTTTCCTCCCTCCCTCTGGCAAAACCCAACCCAAGAACTTGGGAGCCATTTTTCACAGAAATATATCATTCATTAGGCAGCCCCCGGGGTGTTTGCATCAAAATGAGAGCTGTGAGCTTTTCTAAAGGCTGGCAGATCATGAGGACTAGCGAGTTAATTCAAAATAAGCACCCACACCCTCCAAAGAGGGAGATAGATAAATCCAGGAAAAATCTCCACGCTGGAGAATGACAGCTACATCCTGTTAAGAGTGGAAATTTTCTAATGGTAATATTGAAGCTTTTTTTTTACAGTAATATGAAGACGTGGTTGGTAAATCCACAGTAACTGAGTTTTAAACATGCCTGGATAAACATAGATCCATTCTAAGATAAAATACAAGAAACAGTATAAGGGCAGACTAGATGGACCGTGAGGTCTTTTTCTGCCGTCAGTCTTCTGTTTCCATGAAGCTTTTCATTCCTAGGGGTTTATTGGCCCCTCGACGGGTTTAATTGTGCTATAATTCCGCTGAAGACACAGTCAGAGAAAAAGGAAACAGAAGGCCTTATTATTATAATTATTTGCAATTATTTTGCAAGACGAGGGACACTTGGTGGTGTGCAATCTTAAAATTAGCCGCTTTTCCTCCGCCCGCTAGTGGTTGGCGCACGACCCCCCCTTCCCCTCCCGACCCCCCCCGACGCCCGGGCCCTACCTGCCTTCCCAGGACCCGCCGCCTTGTTCTGCTCAAAACAGGCACACACACGCGCACACGACACACACCCTTCCTGCCGACGCCTTCCCTTTCCCGACAGCCCCCGCCCTCACCGCTCACTTTCGGTTTTCCACAACCGCAGCCCCTGCTGGAGGCTGCCGGGCGGCGCAGGGGCGGCTGAGGGTGGCGGGAGGGGAGCAAGGCCGCCGCCTCCACCTCC
This sequence comes from Erythrolamprus reginae, assembly GCF_031021105.1. NCBI lineage: Eukaryota > Metazoa > Chordata > Lepidosauria > Squamata > Dipsadidae > Erythrolamprus > Erythrolamprus reginae. The sequence continues at coordinate 37,933,492 of NC_091951.1, read as the reverse complement.
TCCGACCCTCGCCTTGAGCTTTGCCGCCAGAGTTGGCTGCGCCTTCTCCGCCTGGGCGGAGGTCCATCTGGTGGCCGCCAACAATATGGGAGGTCGAGGCTGAAAGTGGGATTGTGAAAGCGGAAGAAGAGGAGGGAAGGAAGGAAGGTAGGAGGAAAGCAGAAGAAGGAAAGGGAGGGGGAGGAAGGAAGGAGGGAGGGAGGGAAGGAAGGAAGGCAGAAGAGGAAGAAAAGGATGGGTTATAGGAAGGAAGGAAGGAAGAGGAAGAAAAGGGAAAGAGAGGGAGGAAGGAGGGAGGGAAGGAAGGAAAGTGTGAGAGGGAGGGAGAAAGGAAGGAAGGAGAGAGGGAGGGAAGGAATGAAGGAAAACGTGAGAGGGAGGAAGGAAGACAGAAGAAGAAAAGGAAGGGTAAGAGGGAGGAAGAAAGGAAAGAAGGAAAGAAGGAAGGAAGGAGAGAGAGTGGGAAGGAAGGAAAGTGTGAGAGGGATGAAGAAAGGAAGGAAGGAGGAGGGAGACGATGGGAAGGAAGGAAGGAAAGTGAGAGGGAGGGGAGGAAGGAAGGAAGAGGGAAGAGGAAGAAAAGGGAAGGTGAGGGAGGAAGGAGGGAGGGAAGGAAGGAAAGTGTGAGAGGGAGGGAGAAAGGAAGGAAGGGGGGAGAGGGAAGGAAGGAACGAAGGAAAGTGTGAGAGGGAGGGAAGGAGGAAGGAAGGCAGAAGAAGAAAAGG